>NW_027362186.1:0-168808 GCF_039654945.1 Dendrobates tinctorius | reverse complement strand
ATTTTGAATTTCTGCAGACACTTGTGGACACTGGACACTTTTGGATTGTGTGAGGCCCACTGAATATCACAGCGCTATGTCACAGGCTCGATGGCACAGGTGTGAAAAAAGTGACTACAGGATAAGGGAGATTTTCAATTTCTGCAGACACTTGTGGACACTGGACACTTTTGGATTGTGTGAGGCCCACTGAATATCACAGCGCTATTTCACAGGCTCGATGGCACAGGTGTGAAAAAAGTGACTACAGGATAAGGGAGATTTTGAATTTCTGCAGACACTTGTGGACACTGGACACTTGGATTGTGTGAGGCCCACTGAATATCACAGCGCTATGTCACAGGCTCGATGGCACAGGTGTGAAAAAAGTGACTACAGGATAAGGGAGATTTTGAATTTCTGCAGACACTTGTGGACACTGGACACTTGGATTGTGTGAGGCCCACTGAATATCACAGCGCTATGTCACAGGCTCGATGGCACAGGTGTGAAAAAAGTGACTACAGGATAAGGGAGATTTTGAATTTCTGCAGACACTTGTGGACACTGGACACTTTTGGATTGTGTGAGGCCCACTGAATATCACAGCGCTATGTCACAGGCTCGATGGCACAGGTGTGAAAAAAGTGACTACAGGATAAGGGAGATTTTGAATTTCTGCAGACACTTGTGGACACTGGACTCTTGGATTGTGTGAGGCCCACTGAATATCACAGCGCTATGTCACAGGCTCGATGGCACAGGTTTGAAAAAAGTGACTACAGGATAAGGGAGATTTTGAATTTCTGCAGACACTTGTGGACACTGGACACTTGGATTGTGTGAGGCCCACTGAATATCAGAGCGCTATGTCACAGGCTCGATGGCACAGGTGTGAAAAAAGTGACTACAGGATAAGGGAGATTTTGAATTTCTGCAGACACTTGTGGACACTGGACACTTGGATTGTGTGAGGCCCACTGAATATCAGAGCTCTATGTCACAGGCTAGAAGGCACAGGTGTGAAAAAAGTGACTACAGGATAAGGGAGATCTTGAATTTCTGCAGACACTTGTGGACACTGGACACTTTTGGATTGTGTGAGGCCCACTGAATATCACAGCGCTATGTCACAGGCTCGATGGCACAGGTGTGAAAAAAGTGACTACAGGATAAGGGAGATTTTGAATTTCTGCAGACACTTGTGGACACTGGACACTTGGATTGTGTGAGGCCCACTGAATATCACAGCGCTATGTCACAGGCTCGATGGCACAGGTGTGAAAAAAGTGACTACAGGATAAGGGAGATTTTGAATTTCTGCAGACACTTGTGGACACTGGACACTTTTGGATTGTGTGAGGCCCACTGAATATCACAGCGCTATGTCACAGGCTCGATGGCACAGGTGTGAAAAAAGTGACTACAGGATAAGGGAGATTTTGAATTTCTGCAGACACTTGTGGACACTGGACACTTGGATTGTGTGAGGCCCACTGAATATCACAGCGCTATGTCACAGGCTCGATGGCACAGGTGTGAAAAAAGTGACTACAGGATAAGGGAGATTTTGAATTTCTGCAGACACTTGTGGACACTGGACACTTTTGGATTGTGTGAGGCCCACTGAATATCACAGCGCTATGTCACAGGCTCGATGGCACAGGTGTGAAAAAAGTGACTACAGGATAAGGAAGATTTTGAATTTCTGCAGACACTTGTGGACACTGGACACTTGGATTGTGTGAGGCCCACTGAATATCACAGCGCTATGTCACAGGCTCGATGGCACAGGTGTGAAAAAAGTGACTACAGGATAACGGAGATTTTGAATTTCTGCAGACACTTCTGGACACTGGACACTTTTGGATTGTGTGAGGCCCACTGAATATCACAGCGCTATGTCACAGGCTCGATGGCACAGGTGTGAAAAAAGTGACTACAGGATAAGGGAGATTTTGAATTTCTGCAGACACTTGTGGACACTGGACACTTGGATTGTGTGAGGCCCACTGAATATCACAGCACTATGTCACAGGCTCGATGGCACAGGTGTGAAAAAAGTGACTACAGGATAAGGGAGATTTTGAATTTCTGCAGACACTTGTGGACCCTGGACACTTGGATTGTGTGAGGCCCACTGAATATCAGAGCGCTATGTCACAGGCTCGATGGCACAGGTTTGAAAAAAATGACTACAGGATTAGGTGAGATTTTGAATTTCTGCAGACACTTGTGGACACTGGACACTTTTGGATTGTGTGAGGCCCACTGAATATCAGAGCGCTATGTCACAGGCTCGATGGCACAGGTGTGAAAAAAGTGACTACAGGATAAGGGAGATTTTGAATTTCTGCAGACACTGGACACTTGGATTGTGTGAGGCCCACTGAATATCACAGCGCTATGTCACAGGCTCGATGGCACAGGTGTGAAAAAAGTGACTACAGGATAAGGGAGATTTTGAATTTCTGCAGACACTTGTGGACACTGGACACTTGGATTGTGTGAGGCCCACTGAATATCACAGCGCTATGTCACAGGCTCGATGGCACAGGTGTGAAAAAAGTGACTACAGGATAAGGGAGATTTTGAATTTCTGCAGACACTTGTGGACCCTGGACACTTGGATTGTGTGAGGCCCACTGAATATCAGAGCGCTATGTCACAGGCTCGATGGCACAGGTGTGAAAAAAGTGACTACAGGATAAGGGAGATTTTGAATTTCTGCAGACACTTGTGGACACTGGACACTTTTGGATTGTGTGAGGCCCACTGAATATCAGAGCGCTATGTCACAGGCTCGATGGCACAGGTGTGAAAAAAGTGACTACAGGATAAGGGAGATTTTGAATTTCTGCAGACACTTGTGGACACTGGACACTTGGATTGTGTGAGGCCCACTGAATATCAGAGCGCTATGTCACAGGCTCGATGGCACAGGTGTGAAAAAAGTGACTACAGGATAAGGGAGATTTTGAATTTCTGCAGACACTTGTGGACACTGGACACTTGGATTGTGTGAGGCCCACTGAATATCACAGCGCTATGTCACAGGCTCGATGGCACAGGTGTGAAAAAAGTGACTACAGGATAAGGGAGATTTTGAATTTCTGCAGACACTTGTGGACACTGGACACTTGGATTGTGTGAGGCCCACTGAATATCACAGCGCTATGTCACAGGCTCGATGGCACAGGTGTGACAAAAGTGACTACAGGATAAGGGAGATTTTGAATTTCTGCAGACACTTGTGGACACTGGACACTTGGATTGTGTGAGGCCCACTGAATATCACAGCGCTATGTCACAGGCTCGATGGCACAGGTGTGAAAAAAGTGACTACAGGATAAGGGAGATTTTGAATTTCTGCAGACACTTGTGGACACTGGACACTTTTGGATTGTGTGAGGCCCACTGAATATCACAGCGCTATGTCACAGGCTCGATGGCACAGGTGTGAAAAAAGTGACTACAGGATAAGGGAGATTTTGAATTTCTGCAGACACTTGTGGACACTGGACACTTGGATTGTGTGAGGCCCACTGAATATCACAGCGCTATGTCACAGGCTCGATGGCACAGGTGTGAAAAAAGTGACTACAGGATAAGGGAGATTTTGAATTTCTGCAGACACTTGTGGACACTGGACACTTTTGGATTGTGTGAGGCCCACTTAATATCACAGCGCTATGTCACAGGCTCGATGGCACAGGTGTGAAAAAAGTGACTACAGGATAAGGGAGATTTTGAATTTCTGCAGACACTTGTGGACACTGGACACTTTTGGATTGTGTGAGGCCCACTGAATATCACAGCGCTATTTCACAGGCTCGATGGCACAGGTGTGAAAAAAGTGACTACAGGATAAGAGAGATTTTGAATTTGTGCAGACACTTGTGGACACTGGACACTTGGATTGTGTGAGGCCCACTGAATATCACAGCGCTATGTCACAGGCTCGATGGCACAGGTGTGAAAAAAGTGACTACAGGATAAGGGAGATTTTGAATTTCTGCAGACACTTGTGGACACTGGACACTTGGATTGTGTGAGGCCCACTGAATATCACAGCGCTATGTCACAGGCTCGATGGCACAGGTGTGAAAAAAGTGACTACAGGATAAGGGAGATTTTGAATTTCTGCAGACACTTGTGGACACTGGACACTTTTGGATTGTGTGAGGCCCACTGAATATCACAGCGCTATGTCACAGGCTCGATGGCACAGGTGTGAAAAAAGTGACTACAGGATAAGGGAGATTTTGAATTTCTGCAGACACTTGTGGACACTGGACTCTTGGATTGTGTGAGGCCCACTGAATATCACAGCGCTATGTCACAGGCTCGATGGCACAGGTTTGAAAAAAGTGACTACAGGATGAGGGAGATTTTGAATTTCTGCAGACACTTGTGGACACTGGACACTTGGATTGTGTGAGGCCCACTGAATATCAGAGCGCTATGTCACAGGCTCGATGGCACAGGTGTGAAAAAAGTGACTACAGGACAAGGGAGATTTTGAATTTCTGCAGACACTTGTGGACACTGGACACTTGGATTGTGTGAGGCCCACTGAATATCAGAGCTCTATGTCACAGGCTCGAAGGCACAGGTGTGAAAAAAGTGACTACAGGATAAGGGAGATCTTGAATTTCTGCAGACACTTGTGGACACTGGACACTTTTGGATTGTGTGAGGCCCACTGAATATCACAGCGCTATGTCACAGGCTCGATGGCACAGGTGTGAAAAAAGTGACTACAGGATAAGGGAGATTTTGAATTTCTGCAGACACTTGTGGACACTGGACACTTGGATTGTGTGAGGCCCACTGAATATCACAGCGCTATGTCACAGGCTCGATGGCACAGGTGTGAAAAAAGTGACTACAGGATAAGGGAGATTTTGAATTTCTGCAGACACTTGTGGACACTGGACACTTTTGGATTGTGTGAGGCCCACTGAATATCACAGCGCTATGTCACAGGCTCGATGGCACAGGTGTGAAAAAAGTGACTACAGGATAAGGGAGATTTTGAATTTCTGCAGACACTTGTGGACACTGGACACTTGGATTGTGTGAGGCCCACTGAATATCACAGCGCTATGTCACAGGCTCGATGGCACAGGTGTGAAAAAAGTGACTACAGGATAAGGGAGATTTTGAATTTCTGCAGACACTTGTGGACACTGGACACTTTTGGATTGTGTGAGGCCCACTGAATATCACAGCGCTATGTCACAGGCTCGATGGCACAGGTGTGAAAAAAGTGACTACAGGATAAGGAAGATTTTGAATTTCTGCAGACACTTGTGGACACTGGACATTTGGATTGTGTGAGGCCCACTGAATATCACAGCGCTATGTCACAGGCTCGATGGCACAGGTGTGAAAAAAGTGACTACAGGATAAGGGAGATTTTGAATTTCTGCAGACACTTGTGGACCCTGGACACTTGGATTGTGTGAGGCCCACTGAATATCAGAGTGCTATGTCACAGGCTCGATGGCACAGGTGTGAAAAAAGTGACTACAGGATAAGGGAGATTTTGAATTTCTGCAGACACTTGTGGACACTGGACTCTTGGATTGTGTGAGGCCCACTGAATATCACAGCGCTATGTCACAGGCTTGATGGCACAGGTTTGAAAAAAGTGACTACAGGATAAGGGAGATTTTGAATTTCTGCAGACACTTGTGGACACTGGACACTTGGATTGTGTGAGGCCCACTGAATATCAGAGCGCTATGTCACAGGCTCGATGGCACAGGTGTGAAAAAAGTGACTACAGGATAAGGGAGATTTTGAATTTCTGCAGACACTTGTGGACACTGGACACTTGGATTGTGTGAGGCCCACTGAATATCAGAGCTCTATGTCACAGGCTCGATGGCACAGGTGTGAAAAAAGTGACTACAGGATAAGGGAGATTTTGAATTTCTGCAGACACTTGTGGACACTGGACACTTTTGGATTGTGTGAGGCCCACTGAATATCACAGCGCTATGTCACAGGCTCGATGGCACAGGTGTGAAAAAAGTGACTACAGGATAAGGGAGATATTGAATTTCTGCAGACACTTGTGGACACTGGACACTTTTGGATTGTGTGAGGCCCACTGAATATCACAGCGCTATGTCACAGGCTCGATGGCACAGGTGTGAAAAAAGTGACTACAGGATAAGGGAGATTTTGAATTTCTGCAGACACTTGTGGACACTGGACTCTTGGATTGTGTGAGGCCCACTGAATATCACAGCGCTATGTCACAGGCTCGATGGCACAGGTTTGAAAAAAGTGACTACAGGATGAGGGAGATTTTGAATTTCTGCAGACACTTGTGGACACTGGACACTTGGATTGTGTGAGGCCCACTGAATATCAGAGCGCTATGTCACAGGCTCGATGGCACAGGTGTGAAAAAAGTGACTACAGGACAAGGGAGATTTTGAATTTCTGCAGACACTTGTGGACACTGGACACTTGGATTGTGTGAGGCCCACTGAATATCAGAGCTCTATGTCACAGGCTCGAAGGCACAGGTGTGAAAAAAGTGACTACAGGATAAGGGAGATCTTGAATTTCTGCAGACACTTGTGGACACTGGACACTTTTGGATTGTGTGAGGCCCACTGAATATCACAGCGCTATGTCACAGGCTCGATGGCACAGGTGTGAAAAAAGTGACTACAGGATAAGGGAGATTTTGAATTTCTGCAGACACTTGTGGACACTGGACACTTGGATTGTGTGAGGCCCACTGAATATCACAGCGCTATGTCACAGGCTCGATGGCACAGGTGTGAAAAAAGTGACTACAGGATAAGGGAGATTTTGAATTTCTGCAGACACTTGTGGACACTGGACACTTTTGGATTGTGTGAGGCCCACTGAATATCACAGCGCTATGTCACAGGCTCGATGGCACAGGTGTGAAAAAAGTGACTACAGGATAAGGGAGATTTTGAATTTCTGCAGACACTTGTGGACACTGGACACTTGGATTGTGTGAGGCCCACTGAATATCACAGCGCTATGTCACAGGCTCGATGGCACAGGTGTGAAAAAAGTGACTACAGGATAAGGGAGATTTTGAATTTCTGCAGACACTTGTGGACACTGGACACTTTTGGATTGTGTGAGGCCCACTGAATATCACAGCGCTATGTCACAGGCTCGATGGCACAGGTGTGAAAAAAGTGACTACAGGATAAGGAAGATTTTGAATTTCTGCAGACACTTGTGGACACTGGACATTTGGATTGTGTGAGGCCCACTGAATATCACAGCGCTATGTCACAGGCTCGATGGCACAGGTGTGAAAAAAGTGACTACAGGATAAGGGAGATTTTGAATTTCTGCAGACACTTGTGGACCCTGGACACTTGGATTGTGTGAGGCCCACTGAATATCAGAGTGCTATGTCACAGGCTCGATGGCACAGGTGTGAAAAAAGTGACTACAGGATAAGGGAGATTTTGAATTTCTGCAGACACTTGTGGACACTGGACTCTTGGATTGTGTGAGGCCCACTGAATATCACAGCGCTATGTCACAGGCTTGATGGCACAGGTTTGAAAAAAGTGACTACAGGATAAGGGAGATTTTGAATTTCTGCAGACACTTGTGGACACTGGACACTTTTGGATTGTGTGAGGCCCACTGAATATCAGAGCGCTATGTCACAGGCTCGATGGCACAGGTGTGAAAAAAGTGACTACAGGATAAGGGAGATTTTGAATTTCTGCAGACACTTGTGGACACTGGACACTTGGATTGTGTGAGGCCCACTGAATATCAGAGCTCTATGTCACAGGCTCGATGGCACAGGTGTGAAAAAAGTGACTACAGGATAAGGGAGATTTTGAATTTCTGCAGACACTTGTGGACACTGGACACTTTTGGATTGTGTGAGGCCCACTGAATATCACAGCGCTATGTCACAGGCTCGATGGCACAGGTGTGAAAAAAGTGACTACAGGATAAGGGAGATTTTGAATTTCTGCAGACACTTGTGGACACTGGACACTTTTGGATTGTGTGAGGCCCACTGAATATCACAGCGCTATGTCACAGGCTCGATGGCACAGGTGTGAAAAAAGTGACTACAGGATAAGGGAGATTTTGAATTTCTGCAGACACTTGTGGACACTGGACTCTTGGATTGTGTGAGGCCCACTGAATATCACAGCGCTATGTCACAGGCTCGATGGCACAGGTTTGAAAAAAGTGACTACAGGATGAGGGAGATTTTGAATTTCTGCAGACACTTGTGGACACTGGACACTTGGATTGTGTGAGGCCCACTGAATATCAGAGCGCTATGTCACAGGCTCGATGGCACAGGTGTGAAAAAAGTGACTACAGGACAAGGGAGATTTTGAATTTCTGCAGACACTTGTGGACACTGGACACTTGGATTGTGTGAGGCCCACTGAATATCAGAGCTCTATGTCACAGGCTCGAAGGCACAGGTGTGAAAAAAGTGACTACAGGATAAGGGAGATCTTGAATTTCTGCAGACACTTGTGGACACTGGACACTTTTGGATTGTGTGAGGCCCACTGAATATCACAGCGCTATGTCACAGGCTCGATGGCACAGGTGTGAAAAAAGTGACTACAGGATAAGGGAGATTTTGAATTTCTGCAGACACTTGTGGACACTGGACACTTGGATTGTGTGAGGCCCACTGAATATCACAGCGCTATGTCACAGGCTCGATGGCACAGGTGTGAAAAAAGTGACTACAGGATAAGGGAGATTTTGAATTTCTGCAGACACTTGTGGACACTGGACACTTTTGGATTGTGTGAGGCCCACTGAATATCACAGCGCTATGTCACAGGCTCGATGGCACAGGTGTGAAAAAAGTGACTACAGGATAAGGGAGATTTTGAATTTCTGCAGACACTTGTGGACACTGGACACTTGGATTGTGTGAGGCCCACTGAATATCACAGCGCTATGTCACAGGCTCGATGGCACAGGTGTGAAAAAAGTGACTACAGGATAAGGGAGATTTTGAATTTCTGCAGACACTTGTGGACACTGGACACTTTTGGATTGTGTGAGGCCCACTGAATATCACAGCGCTATGTCACAGGCTCGATGGCACAGGTGTGAAAAAAGTGACTACAGGATAAGGAAGATTTTGAATTTCTGCAGACACTTGTGGACACTGGACATTTGGATTGTGTGAGGCCCACTGAATATCACAGCGCTATGTCACAGGCTCGATGGCACAGGTGTGAAAAAAGTGACTACAGGATAAGGGAGATTTTGAATTTCTGCAGACACTTGTGGACCCTGGACACTTGGATTGTGTGAGGCCCACTGAATATCAGAGTGCTATGTCACAGGCTCGATGGCACAGGTGTGAAAAAAGTGACTACAGGATAAGGGAGATTTTGAATTTCTGCAGACACTTGTGGACACTG
This sequence comes from Dendrobates tinctorius, assembly GCF_039654945.1. Classification (NCBI taxonomy): domain Eukaryota; kingdom Metazoa; phylum Chordata; class Amphibia; order Anura; family Dendrobatidae; genus Dendrobates; species Dendrobates tinctorius. Next base: position 159,386 of record NW_027362186.1, on the reverse strand, counting down.
GACTCTTGGATTGTGTGAGGCCCACTGAATATCACAGCGCTATGTCACAGGCTTGATGGCACAGGTTTGAAAAAAGTGACTACAGGATAAGGGAGATTTTGAATTTCTGCAGACACTTGTGGACACTGGACACTTGGATTGTGTGAGGCCCACTGAATATCAGAGCGCTATGTCACAGGCTCGATGGCACAGGTGTGAAAAAAGTGACTACAGGATAAGGGAGATTTTGAATTTCTGCAGACACTTGTGGACACTGGACACTTGGATTGTGTGAGGCCCACTGAATATCAGAGCTCTATGTCACAGGCTCGATGGCACAGGTGTGAAAAAAGTGACTACAGGATAAGGGAGATTTTGAATTTCTGCAGACACTTGTGGACACTGGACACTTTTGGATTGTGTGAGGCCCACTGAATATCACAGCGCTATGTCACAGGCTCGATGGCACAGGTGTGAAAAAAGTGACTACAGGATAAGGGAGATTTTGAATTTCTGCAGACACTTGTGGACACTGGACACTTGGATTGTGTGAGGCCCACTGAATATCACAGCGCTATGTCACAGGCTCGATGGCACAGGTGTGAAAAAAGTGACTACAGGATAAGGGAGATTTTGAATTTCTGCAGACACTTGTGGACACTGGACACTTTTGGATTGTGTGAGGCCCACTGAATATCACAGCGCTATGTCACAGGCTCGATGGCACAGGTGTGAAAAAAGTGACTACAGGATAAGGGAGATTTTGAATTCCTGCAGACACTTGTGGACACTGGACACTTGGATTGTGTGAGGCCCACTGAATATCACAGCGCTATGTCACAGGCTCGATGGCACAGGTGTGAAAAAAGTGACTACAGGATAAGGGAGATTTTGAATTTCTGCAGACACTTGTGGACACTGGACACTTTTGGATTGTGTGAGGCCCACTGAATATCACAGCGCTATGTCACATGCTCGATGGCACAGGTGTGAAAAAAGTGACTACAGGATAAGGGAGATTTTGAATTTCTGCAGACACTTGTGGACACTGGACACTTGGATTGTGTGAGGCCCACTGAATATCACAGCGCTATGTCACAGGCTCGATGGCACAGGTGTGAAAAAAGTGACTACAGGATAAGGGAGATTTTGAATTTCTGCAGACACTTGTGGACACTGGACACTTTTGGATTGTGTGAGGCCCACTGAATATCACAGCGCTATGTCACAGGCTCGATGGCACAGGTGTGAAAAAAGTGACTACAGGATAAGGGAGATTTTGAATTTCTGCAGACACTTGTGGACACTGGACACTTGGATTGTGTGAGGCCCACTGAATATCACAGCACTATGTCACAAGCTCGATGGCACAGGTGTGAAAAAAGTGACTACAGGATAAGGGAGATATTGAATTTCTGCAGACACTTGTGGACCCTGGACACTTGGATTGTGTGAGGCCCACTGAATATCAGAGCGCTATGTCACAGGCTCGATGGCACAGGTGTGAAAAAAGTGACTACAGGATAAGGGAGATTTTGAATTTCTGCAGACACTTGTGGACACTGGACACTTTTGGATTGTGTGAGGCCCACTGAATATCAGAGCGCTATGTCACAGGCTCGATGGCACAGGTGTGAAAAAAGTGACTACAGGATAAGGGAGATTTTGAATTTCTGCAGACACTTGTGGACACTGGACACTTGGATTGTGTGAGGCTCACTGAATATCCGAGCGCTATGTCACAGGCTCGATGGCACAGGTGTGAAAAAAGTGACTACAGGATAAGGGAGATTTTGAATTTCTGCAGACACTTGTGGACACTGGACACTTGGATTGTGTGAGGCCCACTGAATATCAGAGCGCTATGTCACAGGCTCGATGGCACAGGTGTGACAAAAGTGACTACAGGATAAGGGAGATTTTGAATTTCTGCAGACACTTGTGGACACTGGACACTTGGATTGTGTGAGGCCCACTGAATATCACAGCGCTATGTCACAGGCTCGATGGCACAGGTGTGAAAAAAGTGACTACAGGATAAGGGAGATTTTGAATTTCTGCAGACACTTGTGGACACTGGACACTTTTGGAATGTGTGAGGCCCACTGAATATCAGAGCGTTATGTCACAGGCTCGATGGCACAGGTGCGAAAAAAGTGACTACAGGATAAGGGAGATTTTGAATTTCTGCAGACACTTGTGGACACTGGACACTTGGATTGTGTGAGGCCCACTGAATATCAGAGCGCTATGTCACAGGCTCGATGGCACAGGTGTGAAAAAAGTGACTACAGGATAAGGGAGATTTTGAATTTCTGCAGACACTTGTGGACACTGGACACTTTTGGATTGTGTGAGGCCCACTGAATATCACAGCGCTATGTCACTGGCTCGATGGCACAGGTGTGAAAAAATTGACTACAGGATAAGGGAGATTTTGAATTTCTGCAGACACTTGTGGACACTGGACACTTTTGGATTGTGTGAGGCCCACTGACTATCACAGCGCTATGTCACAGGCTCGATGGCACAGGTGTGAAAAAAGTGACTACAGGATAAGGGAGATTTTGAATTTCTGCAGACACTTGTGGACACTGGACACTTGGATTGTGTGAGGCCCACTGAATATCACAGCGCTATGTCACAGGCTCGATGGCACAGGTGTGAAAAAAGTGACTACAGGATAAGGGAGATTTTGAATTTCTGCAGACACTTGTGGACACTGGACACTTTTGGATTGTGTGAGGCCCACTGAATATCACAGCGCTATGTCACAGGCTCGATGGCACAGGTGTGAAAAAAGTGACTACAGGATAAGGGAGATTTTGAATTTCTGCAGACACTTGTGGACACTGGACACTTGGATTGTGTGAGGCCCACTGAATATCAGAGCGCTATGTCACAGGCTTGATGGCACATGTGTGAAAAAAGTGACTACAGGATAAGGGAGATTTTGAATTTCTGCAGACACTTGTGGACACTGGACACTTGGATTGTGTGAGGCCCACTGAATATCAGAGCGCTATGTCACAGGCTCGATGGCACAGGTGTGAAAAAAGTGACTACAGGATAAGGGAGATGTTGAATTTCTGCGGACACTTGTGGACACTGGACACTTTGATTGTGTGAGGCCCACTGAATATCAGAGCGCTATGTCACAGGCTCGATGGCACAGGTGTGAAAAAAGTGACTACAGGATAAGGGAGATTTTGAATTTCTGCAGACACTTGTGGACACTGGACACTTTTGAATTGTGTGAGGCCCACTGAATATCAGAGCGCTATGTCACAGGCTCGATGGCACAGGTGTGAAAAAAGTGACTACAGGATAAGGGAGATTTTGAATTTCTGCAGACACTTGTGGACACTGGACACTTGGATTGTGTGAGGCCCACTGAATATCAGAGCTCTATGTCACAGGCTCGATGGCACAGGTGTGAAAAAAGTGACTACAGGATAAGGGAGATTTTGAATTTCTGCAGACACTTGTGGACACTGGACACTTTTGGATTGTGTGAGGCCCACTGAATATCACAGCGCTATGTCACAGGCTCGATGGCACAGGTGTGAAAAAAGTGACTACAGGATAAGGGAGATTTTGAATTTCTGCAGACACTTGTGGACACTGGACACTTGGATTGTGTGAGGCCCACTGAATATCACAGCGCTATGTCACAGGCTCGATGGCACAGGTGTGAAAAAAGTGACTACAGGATAAGGGAGATTTTGAATTTCTGCAGACACTTGTGGACACTGGACACTTTTGGATTGTGTGAGGCCCACTGAATATCACAGCGCTATGTCACAGGCTCGATGGCACTGGTGTGAAAAAAGTGACTACAGGATAAGGGAGATTTTGAATTTCTGCAGACACTTGTGGACACTGGACACTTGGATTGTGTGAGGCCCACTGAATATCACAGCGCTATGTCACAGGCTCGATGGCACAGGTGTGAAAAAAGTGACTACAGGATAAGGGAGATTTTGAATTTCTGCAGACACTTGTGGACACTGGACACTTTTGGATTGTGTGAGGCCCACTGAATATCACAGCGCTATGTCACAGGCTCGATGGCACAGGTGTGAAAAAAGTGACTACAGGATAAGGGAGATTTTGAATTTCTGCAGACACTTGTGGACACTGGACACTTTTGGATTGTGTGAGGCCCACTGAATATCACAGCGCTATGTCACAGGCTCGATGGCACAGGTGTGAAAAAAGTGACTACAGGATAAGGGAGATTTTGAATTTCTGCAGACACTTGTGGACACTGGACACTTTTGGATTGTGTGAGGCCCACTGAATATCACAGCGCTATGTCACAGGCTCGATGGCACAGGTGTGAAAAAAGTGACTACAGGATAAGGGAGATTTTGAATTTCTGCAGACACTTGTGGACACTGGACACTTGGATTGTGTGAGGCCCACTGAATATCACAGCACTATGTCACAAGCTCGATGGCACAGGTGTGAAAAAAGTGACTACAGGATAAGGGAGATTTTGAATTTCTGCAGACACTTGTGGACACTGGACACTTTTGGATTGTGTGAGGCCCACTGAATATCAGAGCGCTATGTCACAGGCTCGATGGCACAGGTGTGAAAAAAGTGACTACAGGATAAGGGAGATTTTGAATTTCTGCAGACACTTGTGGACACTGGACACTTGGATTGTGTGAGGCCCACTGAATATCAGAGCGCTATGTCACAGGCTCGATGGCACAGGTGTGAAAAAAGTGACTACAGGATAAGGGAGATTTTGAATTTCTGCAGACACTTGTGGACACTGGACACTTGGATTGTGTTAGACCCACTGAATATCACAGCGCTATGTCACAGGCTCGATGGCACAGGTGTGAAAAAAGTGACTACAGGATAAGGGAGATTTTGAATTTCTGCAGACACTTGTGGACACTGGACACTTGGATTGTGTGAGGCCCACTGAATATCAGAGCGCTATGTCACAGGCTCGATGGCACAGGTGTGACAAAAGTGACTACAGGATAAGGGAGATTTTGAATTTCTGCAGACACTTGTGGACACTGGACACTTGGATTGTGTGAGGCCCACTGAATATCACAGCGCTATGTCACAGGCTCGATGGCACAGGTGTGAAAAAAGTGACTACAGGATAAGGGAGATTTTGAATTTCTGCAGACACTTGTGGACACTGGACACTTTTGGAATGTGTGAGGCCCACTGAATATCAGAGCGTTATGTCACAGGCTCGATGGCACAGGTGCGAAAAAAGTGACTACAGGATAAGGGAGATTTTGAATTTCTGCAGACACTTGTGGACACTGGACACTTGGATTGTGTGAGGCCCACTGAATATCAGAGCGCTATGTCACAGGCTCGATGGCACAGGTGTGAAAAAAGTGACTACAGGATAAGGGAGATTTTGAATTTCTGCAGACACTTGTGGACACTGGACACTTTTGGATTGTGTGAGGCCCACTGAATATCACAGCGCTATGTCACAGGCTCGATGGCACAGGTGTGAAAAAAGTGACTACAGGATAAGGGAGATTTTGAATTTCTGCAGACACTTGTGGACACTGGACACTTTTGGATTGTGTGAGGCCCACTGAATATCAGAGCGCTATTTCACAGGCTCGATTGCACAGGTGTGAAAAAAGTGACTACAGGATAAGGGAGATTTTGAATTTCTGCAGACACTTGTGGACACTGGACACTTGGATTGTGTGAGGCCCACTGAATATCACAGCGCTATGTCACAGGCTCGATGGCACAGGTGTGAAAAAATTGACTACAGGATAAGGGAGATTTTGAATTTCTGCAGACACTTGTGGACACTGGACACTTTTGGATTGTGTGAGGCCCACTGAATATCAGAGCGCTATGTCACAGGCTCGATGGCACAGGTGTGAAAAAAGTGACTACAGGATAAGGGAGATTTTGAATTTCTGCATACACTTGTGGACACTGGACACTTGGATTGTGTGAGGCCCACTGAATATCAGAGCGCTATGTCACAGACTTGATGGCACATGTGTGAAAAAAGTGACTACAGGATAAGGGAGATTTTGAATTTCTGCAGACACTTGTGGACACTGGACACTTGGATTGTGTGAGGCCCACTGAATATCAGAGCGCTATGTCACAGGCTCGATGGCACAGGTGTGAAAAAAGTGACTACAGGATAAGGGAGATTTTGAATTTCTGCGGACACTTGTGGACACTGGACACTTTGATTGTGTGAGGCCCACTGAATATCAGAGCGCTATGTCACAGGCTCGATGGCACAGGTGTGAAAAAAGTGACTACAGGATAAGGGAGATTTTGAATTTCTGCAGACACTTGTGGACCCTGGACACTTGGATTGTGTGAGGCCCACTGAATATCAGAGCGCTATGTCACAGGCTCGATGGCACAGGTGTGAAAAAAGTGACTACAGGATAAGGGAGATTTTGAATTTCTGCAGACACTTGTGGACACTGGACACTTTTGGATTGTGTGAGGCCCACTGAATATCAGAGCGCTATGTCACAGGCTCGATGGCACAGGTGTGAAAAAAGTGACTACAGGATAAGGGAGATTTTGAATTTCTGCAGACACTTGTGGACACTGGACACTTGGATTGTGTGAGGCCCACTGAATATCAGAGCGCTATGTCACAGGCTCGATGGCACAGGTGTGAAAAAAGTGACTACAGGATAAGGGAGATTTTGAATTTCTGCAGACACTTGTGGACACTGGACACTTGGATTGTGTTAGGCCCACTGAATATCACAGCGCTATGTCACAGGCTCGATGGCACAGGTGTGAAAAAAGTGACTACAGGATAAGGGAGATTTTGAATTTCTGCAGACACTTGTAGAAACTGGACACTTGGATTGTGTGATGCCCACTGAATATCAGAGCGTTATGTCACAGGCTCGATGGCACAGGTGTGAAAAAAGTGACTACAGGATAAGGGAGATTTTGAATTTCTGCAGACACTTGTGGACACTGGACACTTGGATTGTGTGAGGCCCACTGAATATCACAGCGCTATGTCACAGGCTCGATGGCACAGGTGTGAAAAAAGTGACTACAGGATAAGGGAGATTTTGAATTTCTGCAGACACTTGTGGACACTGGACTCTTGGATTGTGTGAGGCCCACTGAATATCACAGCGCTATGTCACAGGCTTGATGGCACAGGTGTGAAAAAAGTGACTACAGGATAATGGAGATTTTGAATTTCTGCAGACACTTGTGGACACTGGACACTTGGATTGTGTGAGGCCCACTGAATATCACAGCGCTATGTCACAGGCTCGATGGCACAGGTGTGAAAAAAGTGACTACAGGATAAGGGAGATTTTGAATTTCTGCAGACACTTGTGGACACTGGACACTTTTGGATTGTGTGAGGCCCACTGAATATCACAGCGCTATGTCACCGGCTCGATGGCACAGGTTTGAAAAAAGTGACTACAGGATAAGGGAGATTTTGAATTTCTGCAGACACTTGTGGACACTGGACACTTGGATTGTGTGAGGCTCACTGAATATCAGAGCGCTATGTCACAGGCTCGATGGCACAGGTGTGAAAAAACTGACTACAGGATAAGGGAGATTTTGAATTTCTGCAGACACTTGTGGACACTGGACACTTGGATTGTGTGAGGCCCACTGAATATCAGAGCTCTATGTCACAGGCTCGATGGCGCAGGTGTGAAAAAAGTGACTACAGGATAAGGGAGATTTTGAATTTCTGCAGACACTTGTGGACACTGGACACTTTTGGATTGTGTGAGGCCCACTGAATATCACAGCGCTATGTCACAGGCTCGATGGCACAGGTGTGAAAAAAGTGACTACAGGATAAGGGAGATTTTGAATTTCTGCAGACACTTGTGGACACTGGACACTTGGATTGTGTGAGGCCCACTGAATATCACAGCGCTATGTCACAGGCTCGATGGCACAGGTGTGAAAAAAGTGACTACAGGATAAGGGAGATTTTGAATTTCTGCAGACACTTGTGGACACTGGACACTTGGATTGTGTGAGGCCCACTGAATATCACAGCGCTATGTCACAGGCTCGATGGCACAGGTGTGAAAAAAGTGACTACAGGATAAGGGAGATTTTGAATTTCTGCAGACACTTGTGGACACTGGACACTTTTGGATTGTGTGAGGCCCACTGAATATCAGAGCGCTATGTCACAGGCTCGATGGCACAGGTGTGAAAAAAGTGACTACAGGATAAGGGAGATTTTGAATTTCTGCAGACACTTGTGGACACTGGACACTTTTGGATTGTGTGAGGCCCACTGAATATCACAGCGCTATGTCGCAGGCTCGATGGCACAGGTGTGAAAAAAGTGACTACAGGATAAGGGAGATTTTGAATTTCTGCAGACACTTGTGGACACTGGACACTTTTGGATTGTGTGAGGCCCACTGAATATCACAGCGCTATGTCACAGGCTCGATGGCACTGGTGTGAAAAAAGTGACTACAGGATAAGGGAGATTTTGAATTTCTGCAGACACTTGTGGACACTGGACACTTGGATTGTGTGAGGCCCACTGAATATCACAGCGCTATGTCACAGGCTCGATGGCACAGGTGTGAAAAAAGTGACTACAGGATAAGGGAGATTTTGAATTTCTGCAGACACTTGTGGACACTGGACACTTTTGGATTGTGTGAGGCCCACTGAATATCACAGCGCTATGTCACAGGCTCGATGGCACAGGTGTGAAAAAAGTGACTACAGGATAAGGGAGATTTTGAATTTCTGCAGACACTTGTGGACACTGGACACTTGGATTGTGTGAGGCCCACTGAATATCACAGCGCTATGTCACAGGCTCGATGGCACAGGTGTGAAAAAAGTGACTACAGGATAAGGGAGATTTTGAATTTCTGCAGACACTTGTGGACACTGGACACTTTTGGATTGTGTGAGGCCCACTGAATATCACAGCGCTATGTCACAGGCTCGATGGCACAGGTGTGAAAAAAGTGACTACAGGATAAGGGAGATTTTGAATTTCTGCAGACACTTGTGGACACTGGACACTTGGATTGTGTGAGGCCCACTGAATATCACAGCACTATGTCACAAGCTCGATGGCACAGGTGTGAAAAAAGTGACTACAGGATAAGGGAGATTTTGAATTTCTGCAGACACTTGTGGACACTGGACACTTTTGGATTGTGTGAGGCCCACTGAATATCAGAGCGCTATGTCACAGGCTCGATGGCACAGGTGTGAAAAAAGTGACTACAGGATAAGGGAGATTTTGAATTTCTGCAGACACTTGTGGACACTGGACACTTGGATTGTGTGAGGCCCACTGAATATCAGAGCGCTATGTCACAGGCTCGATGGCACAGGTGTGAAAAAAGTGACTACAGGATAAGGGAGATTTTGAATTTCTGCAGACACTTGTGGACACTGGACACTTGGATTGTGTTAGACCCACTGAATATCACAGCGCTATGTCACAGGCTCGATGGCACAGGTGAGAAAAAAGTGACTACAGGATAAGGGAGATTTTGAATTTCTGCAGACACTTGTGGACACTGGACACTTGGATTGTGTGAGGCCCACTGAATATCAGAGCGCTATGTCACAGGCTCGATGGCACAGGTGTGACAAAAGTGACTACAGGATAAGGGAGATTTTGAATTTCTGCAGACACTTGTGGACACTGGACACTTGGATTGTGTGAGGCCCACTGAATATCACAGCGCTATGTCACAGGCTCGATGGCACAGGTGTGAAAAAAGTGACTACAGGATAAGGGAGATTTTGAATTTCTGCAGACACTTGTGGACACTGGACACTTTTGGAATGTGTGAGGCCCACTGAATATCAGAGCGTTATGTCACAGGCTCGATGGCACAGGTGCGAAAAAAGTGACTACAGGATAAGGGAGATTTTGAATTTCTGCAGACACTTGTGGACACTGGACACTTGGATTGTGTGAGGCCCACTGAATATCAGAGCGCTATGTCACAGGCTCGATGGCACAGGTGTGAAAAAAGTGACTACAGGATAAGGGAGATTTTGAATTTCTGCAGACACTTGTGGACACTGGACACTTTTGGATTGTGTGAGGCCCACTGAATATCACAGCGCTATGTCACAGGCTCGATGGCACAGGTGTGAAAAAAGTGACTACAGGATAAGGGAGATTTTGAATTTCTGCAGACACTTGTGGACACTGGACACTTTTGGATTGTGTGAGGCCCACTGAATATCAGAGCGCTATTTCACAGGCTCGATGGCACAGGTGTGAAAAAAGTGACTACAGGATAAGGGAGATTTTGAATTTCTGCAGACACTTGTGGACACTGGACACTTGGATTGTGTGAGGCCCACTGAATATCACAGCGCTATGTCACAGGCTCGATGGCACAGGTGTGAAAAAATTGACTACAGGATAAGGGAGATTTTGAATTTCTGCAGACACTTGTGGACACTGGACACTTTTGGATTGTGTGAGGCCCACTGAATATCAGAGCGCTATGTCACAGGCTCGATGGCACAGGTGTGAAAAAAGTGACTACAGGATAAGGGAGATTTTGAATTTCTGCATACACTTGTGGACACTGGACACTTGGATTGTGTGAGGCCCACTGAATATCAGAGCGCTATGTCACAGGCTTGATGGCACATGTGTGAAAAAAGTGACTACAGGATAAGGGAGATTTTGAATTTCTGCAGACACTTGTGGACACTGGACACTTGGATTGTGTGAGGCCCACTGAATATCAGAGCGCTATGTCACAGGCTCGATGGCACAGGTGTGAAAAAAGTGACTACAGGATAAGGGAGATTTTGAATTTCTGCGGACACTTGTGGACACTGGACACTTTGATTGTGTGAGGCCCACTGAATATCAGAGCGCTATGTCACAGGCTCGATGGCACAGGTGTGAAAAAAGTGACTACAGGATAAGGGAGATTTTGAATTTCTGCAGACACTTGTGGACCCTGGACACTTGGATTGTGTGAGGCCCACTGAATATCAGAGCGCTATGTCACAGGCTCGATGGCACAGGTGTGAAAAAAGTGACTACAGGATAAGGGAGATTTTGAATTTCTGCAGACACTTGTGGACACTGGACACTTTTGGATTGTGTGAGGCCCACTGAATATCAGAGCGCTATGTCACAGGCTCGATGGCACAGGTGTGAAAAAAGTGACTACAGGATAAGGGAGATTTTGAATTTCTGCAGACACTTGTGGACACTGGACACTTGGATTGTGTGAGGCCCACTGAATATCAGAGCGCTATGTCACAGGCTCGATGGCACAGGTGTGAAAAAAGTGACTACAGGATAAGGGAGATTTTGAATTTCTGCAGACACTTGTGGACACTGGACACTTGGATTGTGTTAGGCCCACTGAATATCACAGCGCTATGTCACAGGCTCGATGGCACAGGTGTGAAAAAAGTGACTACAGGATAAGGGAGATTTTGAATTTCTGCAGACACTTGTAGAAACTGGACACTTGGATTGTGTGATGCCCACTGAATATCAGAGCGTTATGTCACAGGCTCGATGGCACAGGTGTGAAAAAAGTGACTACAGGATAAGGGAGATTTTGAATTTCTGCAGACACTTGTGGACACTGGACACTTGGATTGTGTGAGGCCCACTGAATATCACAGCGCTATGTCACAGGCTCGATGGCACAGGTGTGAAAAAAGTGACTACAGGATAAGGGAGATTTTGAATTTCTGCAGACACTTGTGGACACTGGACTCTTGGATTGTGTGAGGCCCACTGAATATCACAGCGCTATGTCACAGGCTTGATGGCACAGGTGTGAAAAAAGTGACTACAGGATAATGGAGATTTTGAATTTCTGCAGACACTTGTGGACACTGGACACTTGGATTGTGTGAGGCCCACTGAATATCACAGCGCTATGTCACAGGCTCGATGGCACAGGTGTGAAAAAAGTGACTACAGGATAAGGGAGATTTTGAATTTCTGCAGACACTTGTGGACACTGGACACTTTTGGATTGTGTGAGGCCCACTGAATATCACAGCGCTATGTCACCGGCTCGATGGCACAGGTTTGAAAAAAGTGACTACAGGATAAGGGAGATTTTGAATTTCTGCAGACACTTGTGGACACTGGACACTTGGATTGTGTGAGGCTCACTGAATATCAGAGCGCTATGTCACAGGCTCGATGGCACAGGTGTGAAAAAACTGACTACAGGATAAGGGAGATTTTGAATTTCTGCAGACACTTGTGGACACTGGACACTTGGATTGTGTGAGGCCCACTGAATATCAGAGCTCTATGTCACAGGCTCGATGGCGCAGGTGTGAAAAAAGTGACTACAGGATAAGGGAGATTTTGAATTTCTGCAGACACTTGTGGACACTGGACACTTTTGGATTGTGTGAGGCCCACTGAATATCACAGCGCTATGTCACAGGCTCGATGGCACAGGTGTGAAAAAAGTGACTACAGGATAAGGGAGATTTTGAATTTCTGCAGACACTTGTGGACACTGGACACTTGGATTGTGTGAGGCCCACTGAATATCACAGCGCTATGTCACAGGCTCGATGGCACAGGTGTGAAAAAAGTGACTACAGGATAAGGGAGATTTTGAATTTCTGCAGACACTTGTGGACACTGGACACTTGGATTGTGTGAGGCCCACTGAATATCACAGCGCTATGTCACAGGCTCGATGGCACAGGTGTGAAAAAAGTGACTACAGGATAAGGGAGATTTTGAATTTCTGCAGACACTTGTGGACACTGGACACTTTTGGATTGTGTGAGGCCCACTGAATATCAGAGCGCTATGTCACAGGCTCGATGGCACAGGTGTGAAAAAAGTGACTACAGGATAAGGGAGATTTTGAATTTCTGCAGACACTTGTGGACACTGGACACTTGGATTGTGTGAGGCCCACTGAATATCACAGCGCTATGTCACAGGCTCGATGGCACAGGTGTGAAAAAAGTGACTACAGGATAAGGGAGATTTTGAATTTCTGCAGACACTTGTGGACACTGGACACTTTTGGATTGTGTGAGGCCCACTGAATATCACAGCGCTATGTCACAGGCTCGATGGCACCGGTGTGAAAAAAGTGACTACAGGATAAGGGAGATTTTGAATTTCTGCAGACACTTGTGGACACTGGACACTTGGATTGTGTGAGGCCCACTGAATATCACAGCGCTATGTCACAGGCTCGATGGCACAGGTGTGAAAAAAGTGACTACAGGATAAGGGAGATTTTGAATTTCTGCAGACACTTGTGGACACTGGACACTTTTGGATTGTGTGAGGCCCACTGAATATCACAGCGCTATGTCACAGGCTCGATGGCACAGGTGTGAAAAAAGTGACTACAGGATAAGGGAGATTTTGAATTTCTGCAGACACTTGTGGACACTGGACACTTGGATTGTGTGAGGCCCACTGAATATCACAGCACTATGTCACAGGCTCGATGGCACAGGTGTGAAAAAAGTGACTACAGGATAAGGGAGATTTTGAATTTCTGCAGACACTTGTGGACCCTGGACACTTGGATTGTGTGAGGCCCACTGAATATCAGAGTGCTATGTCACAGGCTCGATGGCACAGGTGTGAAAAAAGTGACTACAGGATAAGGGAGATTTTGAATTTCTGCAGACACTTGTGGACACTGGACTCTTGGATTGTGTGAGGCCCACTGAATATCACAGCGCTATGTCACAGGCTTGATGGCACAGGTTTGAAAAAAGTGACTACAGGATAAGGGAGATTTTGAATTTCTGCAGACACTTGTGGACACTGGACACTTGGATTGTGTGAGGCCCACTGAATATCAGAGCGCTATGTCACAGGCTCGATGGCACAGGTGTGAAAAAAGTGACTACAGGATAAGGGAGATTTTGAATTTCTGCAGACACTTGTGGACACTGGACACTTGGATTGTGTGAGGCCCACTGAATATCAGAGCTCTATGTCACAGGCTCGATGGCACAGGTGTGAAAAAAGTGACTACAGGATAAGGGAGATTTTGAATTTCTGCAGACACTTGTGGACACTGGACACTTTTGGATTGTGTGAGGCCCACTGAATATCACAGCGCTATGTCACAGGCTCGATGGCACAGGTGTGAAAAAAGTGACTACAGGATAAGGGAGATTTTGAATTTCTGCAGACACTTGTGGACACTGGACACTTGGATTGTGTGAGGCCCACTGAATATCACAGCGCTATGTCACAGGCTCGATGGCACAGGTGTGAAAAAAGTGACTACAGGATAAGGGAGATTTTGAATTTCTGCAGACACTTGTGGACACTGGACACTTTTGGATTGTGTGAGGCCCACTGAATATCACAGCGCTATGTCACAGGCTCGATGGCACAGGTGTGAAAAAAGTGACTACAGGATAAGGGAGATTTTGAATTTCTGCAGACACTTGTGGACACTGGACACTTGGATTGTGTGAGGCCCACTGAATATCACAGCGCTATGTCACAGGCTCGATGGCACTGGTGTGAAAAAAGTGACTACAGGATAAGGGAGATTTTGAATTTCTGCAGACACTTGTGGACACTGGACACTTGGATTGTGTGAGGCCCACTGAATATCACAGCGCTATGTCACAGGCTCGATGGCACAGGTGTGAAAAAAGTGACTACAGGATAAGGGAGATTTTGAATTTCTGCAGACACTTGTGGACACTGGACACTTTTGGATTGTGTGAGGCCCACTGAATATCACAGCGCTATGTCACAGGCTCGATGGCATAGGTGTGAAAAAAGTGACTACAGGATAAGGGAGATTTTGAATTTCTGCAGACACTTGTGGACACTGGACACTTGGATTGTGTGAGGCCCACTGAATATCACAGCGCTATGTCACAGGCTCGATGGCACAGGTGTGAAAAAAGTGACTACAGGATAAGGGAGATTTTGAATTTCTGCAGACACTTGTGGACACTGGACACTTGGATTGTGTTAGACCCACTGAATATCACAGCGCTATGTCACAGGCTCGATGGCACAGGTGTGAAAAAAGTGACTACAGGATAAGAGAGATTTTGAATTTCTGCAGACACTTGTGGACACTGGACACTTGGATTGTGTGAGGCCCACTGAATATCACAGCGCTATGTCACAGGCTCGATGGCACAGGTGTGACAAAAGTGACTACAGGATAAGGGAGATTTTGAATTTCTGCAGACACTTGTGGACACTGGACACTTGGATTGTGTGAGGCCCACTGAATATCACAGCGCTATGTCACAGGCTCGATGGCACAGGTGTGAAAAAAGTGACTACAGGATAAGGGAGATTTTGAATTTCTGCAGACACTTGTGGACACTGGACACTTTTGGAATGTGTGAGGCCCACTGAATATCAGAGCGCTATGTCACAGGCTCGATGGCACAGGTGTGAAAAAAGTGACTACAGGATAAGGGAGATTTTGAATTTCTGCAGACACTTGTGGACACTGGACACTTTTGGATTGTGTGAGGCCCACTGAATATCACAGCGCTATGTCACAGGCTCGATGGCACAGGTGTGAAAAAAGTGACTACAGGATAAGGGAGATTTTGAATTTCTGCAGACACTTGTGGACACTGGACACTTTTGGATTGTGTGAGGCCCACTGAATATCAGAGCGCTATTTCACAGGCTCGATGGCACAGGTGTGAAAAAGTGACTACAGGATAAGGGAGATTTTGAATTTCTGCAGACACTTGTGGACACTGGACACTTGGATTGTGTGAGGCCCACTGAATATCACAGCGCTATGTCACAGGCTCGATGGCACAGGTGTGAAAAAATTGACTACAGGATAAGGGAGATTTTGAATTTCTGCAGACACTTGTGGACACTGGACACTTTTGGATTGTGTGAGGCCCACTGACTATCACAGCGCTATGTCACAGGCTCGATGGCACAGGTGTGAAAAAAGTGACTACAGGATAAGGGAGATTTTGAATTTCTGCAGACACTTGTGGACACTGGACACTTGGATTGTGTGAGGCCCACTGAATATCACAGCGCTATGTCACAGGCTCGATGGCACAGGTGTGAAAAAAGTGACTACAGGATAAGGGAGATTTTGAATTTCTGCAGACACTTGTGGACACTGGACACTTTTGGATTGTGTGAGGCCCACTGAATATCAGAGCGCTATGTCACAGGCTCGATGGCACAGGTGTGAAAAAACTGACTACAGGATAAGTGAGATTTTGAATTTCTGCAGACACTTGTGGACACTGGACACTTGGATTGTGTGAGGCCCACTGAATATCAGAGCGCTATGTCACAGGCTTGATGGCACATGTGTGAAAAAAGTGACTACAGGATAAGGGAGATTTTGAATTTCTGCAGACACTTGTGGACACTGGACACTTGGATTGTGTGAGGCCCACTGAATATCAGAGCACTATGTCACAGGCTCGATGGCACAGGTGTGAAAAAAGTGACTACAGGATAAGGGAGATTTTGAGTTTCTGCGGACACTTGTGGACACTGGACACTTTGATTGTGTGAGGCCCACTGAATATCAGAGCGCTATGTCACAGGCTCGATGGCACAGGTGTGAAAAAAGTGACTACAGGATAAGGGAGATTTTGAATTTCTGCAGACACTTGTGGACACTGGACACTTTTGGATTGTGTGAGGCCTACTGAATATCACAGCGCTATGTCACAGGCTCGATGGCACAGGTGTGAAAAAAGTGACTACAGGATAAGGGAGATTTTGAATTTCTGCAGACACTTGTGGACACTGGACACTTGGATTGTGTGAGGCCCACTGAATATCAGAGCTCTATGTCACAGGCTCGATGGCACAGGTGTGAAAAAAGTGACTACAGGATAAGGGAGATTTTGAATTTCTGCAGACACTTGTGGACACTGGACACTTTTGGATTGTGTGAGGCCCACTGAATATCACAGCGCTATGTCACAGGCTCGATGGCACAGGTGTGAAAAAAGTGACTACAGGATAAGGGAGATTTTGAATTTCTGCAGACACTTGTGGACACTGGACACTTGGATTGTGTGAGGCCCACTGAATATCACAGCGCTATGTCACAGGCTCGATGGCACAGGTGTGAAAAAAGTGACTACAGGATAAGGGAGATTTTGAATTTCTGCAGACACTTGTGGACACTGGACACTTTTGGATTGTGTGAGGCCCACTGAATATCACAGCGCTATGTCACAGGCTCGATGGCACTGGTGTGAAAAAAGTGACTACAGGATAAGGGAGATTTTGAATTTCTGCAGACACTTGTGGACACTGGACACTTGGATTGTGTGAGGCCCACTGAATATCACAGCGCTATGTCACAGGCTCGATGGCACAGGTGTGAAAAAAGTGACTACAGGATAAGGGAGATTTTGAATTTCTGCAGACACTTGTGGACACTGGACACTTTTGGATTGTGTGAGGCCCACTGAATATCACAGCGCTATGTCACAGGCTCGATGGCATAGGTGTGAAAAAAGTGACTACAGGATAAGGGAGATTTTGAATTTCTGCAGACACTTGTGGACACTGGACACTTGGATTGTGTGAGGCCCACTGAATATCACAGCGCTATGTCACAGGCTCGATGGCACAGGTGTGAAAAAAGTGACTACATCATAAGGGAGATTTTGAATTTCTGCAGACACTTGTGGACACTGGACACTTTTGGATTGCCTGAGGCCCACTGAATATCACAGCGCTATGTAACAGGCTCGATGGCACAGGTGTGAAAAAAGTGACTACAGGATAAGGGAGATTTTGAATTTCTGCAGACACTTGTGGACACTGGACACTTGGATTGTGTGAGGCCCACTGAATATCACAGCACTATGTCACAAGCTCGATGGCACAGGTGTGAAAAAAGTGACTACAGGATAAGGGAGATTTTGAATTTCTGCAGACACTTGTGGACACTGGACACTTTTGGATTGTGTGAGGCCCACTGAATATCAGAGCGCTATGTCACAGGCTCGATGGCACAGGTGTGAAAAAAGTGACTACAGGATAATGGAGATTTTGAATTTCTGCAGACACTTGTGGACACTGGACACTTGGATTGTGTGAGGCCCACTGAATATCAGAGCGCTATGTCACAGGCTCGATGGCACAGGTGTGAAAAAAGTGACTACAGGATAAGGGAGATTTTGAATTTCTGCAGACACTTGTGGACACTGGACACTTGGATTGTGTTAGACCCACTGAATATCACAGCGCTATGTCACAGGCTCGATGGCACAGGTGTGAAAAAAGTGACTACAGGATAAGGGAGATTTTGAATTTCTGCAGACACTTGTGGACACTGGACACTTGGATTGTGTGAGGCCCACTGAATATCAGAGCGCTATGTCACAGGCTCGATGGCACAGGTGTGACAAAAGTGACTACAGGATAAGGGAGATTTTGAATTTCTGCAGACACTTGTGGACACTGGACACTTGGATTGTGTGAGGCCCACTGAATATCACAGCGCCATGTCACAGGCTCGATGGCACAGGTGTGAAAAAAGTGACTACAGGATAAGAGAGATTTTGAATTTCTGCAGACACTAGTGGACACTGGACACTTTTGGATTGTGTGAGGCCCACTGAATATCACAGCGCTATGTCACAGGCTCGATGGCACAGGTGTGAAAAAAGTGACTACAGGATAAGGGAGATTTTGAATTTCTGCAGACACTTGTGGACACTGGACACTTTTGGATTGTGTGAGGCCCACTGAATATCAGAGCGCTATTTCACAGGCTCGATGGCACAGGTGTGAAAAAAGTGACTACAGGATAAGGGAGATTTTGAATTTCTGCAGACACTTGTGGACACTGGACACTTGGATTGTGTGAGGCCCACTGAATATCACAGCGCTATGTCACAGGCTCGATGGCACAGGTGTGAAAAAATTGACTACAGGATAAGGGAGATTTTGAATTTTTGTAGACACTTGTGGACACTGGACACTTTTGGATTGTGTGAGGCCCACTGACTATCACAGCGCTATGTCACAGGCTCGATGGCACAGGTGTGAAAAAAGTGACTACAGGATAAGGGAGATTTTGAATTTCTGCAGACACTTGTGGACACTGGACACTTGGATTGTGTGAGGCCCACTGAATATCACAGCGCTATGTCACAGGCTCGATGGCACAGGTGTGAAAAAAGTGACTACAGGATAAGGGAGATTTTGAATTTCTGCAGACACTTGTGGACACTGGACACTTTTGGATTGTGTGAGGCCCACTGAATATCAGAGCGCTATGTCACAGGCTCGATGGCACAGGTGTGAAAAAAGTGACTACAGGATAAGGGAGATTTTGAATTTCTGCAGACACTTGTGGACACTGGACACTTGGATTGTGTGAGGCCCACTGAATATCAGAGCGCTATGTCACAGGCTTGATGGCACATGTGTGAAAAAAGTGACTACAGGATAAGGGAGATTTTGAATTTCTGCAGACACTTGTGGACACTGGACACTTGGATTGTGTGAGGCCCACTGAATATCAGAGCGCTATGTCACAGGCTCGATGGCACAGGTGTGAAAAAAGTGACTACAGGATAAGGGAGATTTTGAATTTCTGCGGACACTTGTGGACACTGGACACTTTGATTGTGTGAGGCCCACTGAATATCAGAGCGCTATGTCACAGGCTCGATGGCACAGGTGTGAAAAAAGTGACTACAGGATAAGGGAGATTTTGAATTTCTGCAGACACTTGTGGACACTGGACACTTGGATTGTGTGAGGCCCACTGAATATCAGAGCGCTATGTCACAGGCTTGATGGCACATGTGTGAAAAAAGTGACTACAGGATAAGGGAGATTTTGAATTTCTGCAGACACTTGTGGACACTGGACACTTGGATTGTGTGAGGCCCACTGAATATCACAGCGCTATGTCACAGGCTCGATGGCACAGGTGTGAAAAAAGTGACTACAGGATAAGGGAGATTTTGAATTTCTGCGGACACTTGTGGACACTGGACACTTTGATTGTGTGAGGCCCACTGAATATCAGAGCGCTATGTCACAGGCTCGATGGCACAGGTGTGAAAAAAGTGACTACAGGATAAGGGAGATTTTGAATTTCTGCAGACACTTGTGGACACTGGACACTTTTGGATTGTGTGAGGCCTACTGAATATCACAGCGCTATGTCACAGGCTCGATGGCACAGGTGTGAAAAAAGTGACTACAGGATAAGGGAGATTTTGAATTTCTGCAGACACTTGTGAACACTGGACACTTTTGGATTGTGTGAGGCCCACTGAATATCACAGCGCTATGTCACAGGCTCGATGGCACAGGTGTGAAAAAAGTGATTACAGGATAAGGGAGATTTTGAATTTCTGCAGACACTTGTGGACACTGGACACTTGGATTGTGTGAGGCCCACTGAATATCACAGCGCTATGTCACAGGCTCGATGGCACCGGTGTGAAAAAAGTGACTACAGGATAAGGGAGATTTTGAATTTCTGCAGACACTTGTGGACACTGGACACTTGGATTGTGTGAGGCCCACTGAATATCACAGCGCTATGTCACAGGCTCGATGGCACAGGTGTGAAAAAAGTGACTACAGGATAAGGGAGATTTTGAATTTCTGCAGACAATTGTGGACACTGGACACTTGGATTGTGTGAGGCCCACTGAATATCACAGCACTATGTCACAGGCTCGATGGCACAGGTGTGAAAAAAGTGACTACAGGATAAGGGAGATTTTGAATTTCTGCAGACACTTGTGGACCCTGGACACTTGGATTGTGTGAGGTCCACTGAATATCAGAGCGCTATGTCACAGGCTCGATGGCACAGGTGTGAAAAAAGTGACTACAGGATAAGGGAGATTTTGAATTTCTGCAGACACTTGTGGACACTGGACTCTTGGATTGTGTGAGGCCCACTGAATATCACAGCGCTATGTCACAGGCTTGATGGCACAGGTTTGAAAAAAGTGACTACAGGATAAGGGAGATTTTGAATTTCTGCAGACACTTGTGGACACTGGACACTTGGATTGTGTGAGGCCCACTGAATATCAGAGCGCTATGTCACAGGCTCGATGGCACAGGTGTGAAAAAAGTGACTACAGGATAAGGGAGATTTTGAATTTCTGCAGACACTTGTGGACACTGGACACTTGGATTGTGTGAGGCCCACTGAATATCAGAGCTCTATGTCACAGGCTCGATGGCACAGGTGTGAAAAAAGTGACTACAGGATAAGGGAGATTTTGAATTTCTGCAGACACTTGTGGACACTGGACACTTTTGGATTGTGTGAGGCCCACTGAATATCACAGCGCTATGTCACAGGCTCGATGGCACAGGTGTGAAAAAAGTGACTACAGGATAAGGGAGATTTTGAATTTCTGCAGACACTTGTGGACACTGGACACTTGGATTGTGTGAGGCCCACTGAATATCTCAGCGCTATGTCACAGGCTCGATGGCACAGGTGTGAAAAAAGTGACTACAGGATAAGGGAGATTTTGAATTTCTGCAGACACTTGTGGACACTGGACACTTTTGGATTGTGTGAGGCCCACTGAATATCACAGCGCTATGTCACAGGCTCGATGGCACAGGTGTGAAAAAAGTGACTACAGGATAAGGGAGATTTTGAATTTCTGCAGACACTTGTGGACACTGGACACTTTTGGATTGTGTGAGGCCCACTGAATATCACAGCGCTATGTCACAGGCTCGATGGCACAGGTGTGAAAAAAGTGACTACAGGATAAGGGAGATTTTGAATTTCTGCAGACACTTGTGGACACTGGACACTTTTGGATTGTGTGAGGCCCACTGAATATCACAGCGCTATGTCACAGGCTCGATGGCACAGGTGTGAAAAAAGTGACTACAGGATAAGGGAGATTTTGAATTTCTGCAGACACTTGTGGACACTGGACACTTTTGGATTGTGTGAGGCCTACTGAATATCACAGCGCTATGTCACAGGCTCGATGGCACAGGTGTGAAAAAAGTGACTACAGGATAAGGGAGATTTTGAATTTCTGCAGACACTTGTGAACACTGGACACTTTTGGATTGTGTGAGGCCCACTGAATATCACAGCGCTATGTCACAGGCTCGATGGCACAGGTGTGAAAAAAGTGATTACAGGATAAGGGAGATTTTGAATTTCTGCAGACACTTGTGGACACTGGACACTTGGATTGTGTGAGGCCCACTGAATATCACAGCGCTATGTCACAGGCTCGATGGCACCGGTGTGAAAAAAGTGACTACAGGATAGGGGAGATTTTGAATTTCTGCAGACACTTGTGGACACTGGACACTTGGATTGTGTGAGGCCCACTGAATATCACAGCGCTATGTCACAGGCTCGATGGCACAGGTGTGAAAAAAGTGACTACAGGATAAGGGAGATTTTGAATTTCTGCAGACACTTGTGGACACTGGACACTTGGATTGTGTGAGGCCCACTGAATATCACAGCACTATGTCACAGGCTCGATGGCACAGGTGTGAAAAAAGTGACTACAGGATAAGGGAGATTTTGAATTTCTGCAGACACTTGTGGACCCTGGACACTTGGATTGTGTGAGGCCCACTGAATATCAGAGCGCTATGTCACAGGCTCGATGGCACAGGTGTGAAAAAAGTGACTACAGGATAAGGGAGATTTTGAATTTCTGCAGACACTTGTGGACACTGGACTCTTGGATTGTGTGAGGCCCACTGAATATCACAGCTCTATGTCACAGGCTTGATGGCACAGGTTTGAAAAAAGTGACTACAGGATAAGGGAGATTTTGAATTTCTGCAGACACTTGTGGACACTGGACACTTGGATTGTGTGAGGCCCACTGAATATCAGAGCGCTATGTCACAGGCTCGATGGCACAGGTGTGAAAAAAGTGACTACAGGATAAGGGAGATTTTGAATTTCTGCAGACACTTGTGGACACTGGACACTTGGATTGTGTGAGGCCCACTGAATATCAGAGCTCTATGTCACAGGCTCGATGGCACAGGTGTGAAAAAAGTGACTACAGGAAAAGGGAGATTTTGAATTTCTGCAGACACTTGTGGACACTGGACACTTTTGGATTGTGTGAGGCCCACTGAATATCAGAGCGCTATGTCACAGGCTCGATGGCACAGGTGTGAAAAAAGTGACTACAGGATAAGGGAGATTTTGAATTTCTGCAGACACTTGTGGACACTGGACACTTGGATTGTGTGAGGCCCACTGAATATCACAGCGCTATGTCACAGGCTCGATGGCACAGGTGTGAAAAAAGTGACTACAGGATAAGGGAGATTTTGAATTTCTGCAGACACTTGTGGACACTGGACACTTTTGGATTGTGTGAGGCCCACTGAATATCACAGCGCTATGTCACAGGCTCGATGGCACAGGTGTGAAAAAAGTGACTACAGGATAAGGGAGATTTTGAATTTCTGCAGACACTTGTGGACACTGGACACTTGGATTGTGTGAGGCCCACTGAATATCACAGCGCTATGTCACAGGCTCGATGGCACAGGTGTGAAAAAAGTGACTACAGGATAAGGGAGATTTTGAATTTCTGCAGACACTTGTGGACACTGGACACTTTTGGATTGTGTGAGGCCCACTGAATATCACAGCGCTATGTCACAGGCTCGATGGCACAGGTGTGAAAAAAGTGACTACAGGATAAGGGAGATTTTGAATTTCTGCAGACACTTGTGGACACTGGACACTTGGATTGTGTGAGGCCCACTGAATATCACAGCGCTATGTCACAGGCTCGATGGCACAGGTGTGAAAAAAGTGACTACAGGATAAGGGAGATTTTGAATTTCTGCAGACACTTGTGGACACTGGACACTTGGATTGTGTGAGGCCCACTGAATATCACAGCACTATGTCACAAGCTCGATGGCACAGGTGTGAAAAAAGTGACTACAGGATAAGGGAGATTTTGAATTTCTGCAGACACTTGTGGACCCTGGACACTTGGATTGTGTGAGGCCCACTGAATATCAGAGCGCTATGTCACAGGCTCGATGGCACAGGTGTGAAAAAAGTGACAACAGGATAAGGGAGATTTTGAATTTCTGCAGACACTTGTGGACACTGGACACTTGGATTGTGTGAGGCCCACTGAATATCAGAGCGCTATGTCACAGGCTCGATGGCACAGGTGTGAAAAAAGTGACTACAGGATAAGGGAGATTTTGAATTTCTGCAGACACTTGTGGACACTGGACACTTGGATTGTGTTAGGCCCACTGAATATCACAGCGCTATGTCACAGGCTCGATGGCACAGGTGTGAAAAAAGTGACTACAGGATAAGGGAGATTTTGAATTTCTGCAGACACTTGTGGACACTGGACACTTTTGGATTGTGTGAGGCCCACTGACTATCACAGCGCTATGTCACAGGCTCGATGGCACAGGTGTGAAAAAAGTGACTACAGGATAAGGGAGATTTTGAATTTCTGCAGACACTTGTGGACACTGGACACTTGGATTGTGTGAGGCCCACTGAATATCACAGCGCTATGTCACAGGCTCGATGGCACAGGTGTGAAAAAAGTGACTACAGGATAAGGGAGATTTTGAATTTCTGCAGACACTTGTGGACACTGGACACTTTTGGATTGTGTGAGGCCCACTGAATATCAGAGCGCTATGTCACAGGCTCGATGGCACAGGTGTGAAAAAAGTGACTACAGGATAAGGGAGATTTTGAATTTCTGCAGACACTTGTGGACACTGGACACTTGGATTGTGTGAGGCCCACTGAATATCAGAGCGCTATGTCACAGGCTTGATGGCACATGTGTGAAAAAAGTGACTACAGGATAAGGGAGATTTTGAATTTCTGCAGACACTTGTGGACACTGGACACTTGGATTGTGTGAGGCCCACTGAATATCAGAGCGCTATGTCACAGGCTCGATGGCACAGGTGTGACAAAAGTGACTACAGGATAAGGGAGATTTTGAATTTCTGCAGACACTTGTGGACACTGGACACTTGGATTGTGTGAGGCCCACTGAATATCACAGCGCTATGTCACAGGCTCGATGGCACAGGTGTGAAAAAAGTGACTACAGGATAAGGGAGATTTTGAATTTCTGCAGACACTTGTGGACACTGGACACTTTTGGATTGTGTGAGGCCCACTGAATATCACAGTGCTATGTCACAGGCTCGATGGCACAGGTGTGAAAAAAGTGACTACAGGATAAGGGAGATTTTGAATTTCTGCAGACACTTGTGGACACTGGACACTTTTGGATTGTGTGAGGCCCACTGAATATCAGAGCGCTATTTCACAGGCTCGATGGCACAGGTGTGAAAAAAGTGACTACAGGATAAGGGAGATTTTGAATTTCTGCAGACACTTGTGGACACTGGACACTTGGATTGTGTGAGGCCCACTGAATATCACAGCGCTATGTCACAGGCTCGATGGCACAGGTGTGAAAAAAGTGACTACAGGATAAGGGAGATTTTGAATTTCTGCAGACACTTGTGGACACTGGACACTTTTGGATTGTGTGAGGCCCACTGACTATCACAGCGCTATGTCACAGGCTCGATGGCACAGGTGTGAAAAAAGTGACTACAGGATAAGGGAGATTTTGAATTTCTGCAGACACTTTTGGACACTGGACACTTGGATTGTGTGAGGTCCACTGAATATCACAGCGCTATGTCACAGGCTCGATGGCACAGGTGTGAAAAAGTGACTACAGGATAAGGGAGATTTTGAATTTCTGCAGACACTTGTGGACACTGGACACTTTTGGATTGTGTGAGGCCCACTGAATATCACAGCGCTATGTCACAGGCTCGATGGCACAGATGTGAAAAAAGTGACTACAGGATAAGGGAGATTTTGAATTTCTGCGGACACTTGTGGACACTGGACACTTGGATTGTGTGAGGCCCACTGAATATCACAGCACTATGTCACAGGCTCGATGGCACAGGTGTGAAAAAAGTGACTACAGGATAAGGGAGATTTTGAATTTCTGCAGACACTTGTGGACCCTGGACACTTGGATTGTGTGAGGCCCACTGAATATCAGAGCGCTATGTCACAGGCTCGATGGCACATTTGTGAAAAAAGTGACTACAGGATAAGGGAGATTTTGAATTTCTGCAGACACTTGTGGACACTGGACACTTTTGGATTGTGTGAGGCCCACTGAATATCAGAGCACTATGTCACAGGCTCGATGGCACAGGTGTGAAAAAAGTGACTACAGGATAAGGGAGATTTTGAATTTCTGCAGACACTTGTGGACACTGGACACTTGGATTGTGTGAGGCCCACTGAATATCAGAGCGCTATGTCACAGGCTCGATGGCACAGGTGTGAAAAAAGTGACTACAGGATAAGGGAGATTTTGAATTTCTGCAGACACTTGTGGACACTGGACACTTGGATTGTGTTAGGCCCACTGAATATCACAGCGCTATGTCACAGGCTCGATGGCACAGGTGTGAAAAAAGTGACTACAGGATAAGGGAGATTTTGAATTTCTGCAGACACTTGTGGAAACTGGACACTTGGATTGTGTGAGGCCCACTGAATATCAGAGCGCTATGTCACAGGCTCGATGGCACAGGTGTGACAAAAGTGACTACAGGATAAGGGAGATTTTGAATTTCTGCAGACACTTGTGGACACTGGACACTTGGATTGTGTGAGGCCCACTGAATATCACAGCGCTATGTCACAGGCTCGATGGCACAGGTGTGAAAAAACTGACTACAGGATAAGGGAGATTTTGAATTTCTGCAGACACTTGTGGACACTGGACACTTTTGGATTGTGTGAGGCCCACTGAATATCAGAGCGTTATGTCACAGGCTCGATGGCACAGGTGTGAAAAAAGTGACTACAGGATAAGGGAGATTTTGAATTTCTGCAGACACTTGTGGACACTGGACACTTGGATTGTGTGAGGCCCACTGAATATCAGAGCGCTATGTCACAGGCTCGATGGCACAGGTGTGAAAAAAGTGACTACAGGATAAGGGAGATTTTGAATTTCTGCAGACACTTGTGGACACTGGACACTTTTGGATTGTGTGAGGCCCACTGAATATCAGAGCGCTATGTCACAGGCTCGATGGCACAGGTGTGAAAAAAGTGACTACAGGATAAGGGAGATTTTGAATTTCTGCAGACACTTGTGGACACTGGACACTTTTGGATTGTGTGAGGCCCACTGAATATCAGAGCGCTATTTCACAGGCTCGATGGCACAGGTGTGAAAAAAGTGACTACAGGATAAGGGAGATTTTGAATTTCTGCAGACACTTGTGGACACTGGACACTTGGATTGTGTGAGGCCCACCGAATATCACAGCGCTATGTCACAGGCTCGATGGCACAGGTGTAAAAAAAGTGACTACAGGATAAGGGAGATTTTGAATTTCTGCAGACACTTGTGGACACTGGACACTTTTGGATTGTGTGAGGCCCACTGACTATCACAGCGCTATGTCACAGGCTCGATGGCACAGGTGTGAAAAAAGTGACTACAGGATAAGGGAGATTTTGAATTTCTGCAGACAATTGTGGACCCTGGACACTTGGATTGTGTGAGGCCCACTGAATATCAGAGCGCTATGTCACAGGCTCGATGGCACAGGTGTGAAAAAAGTGACTACAGGATAAGGGAGATTTTGAATTTCTGCAGACACTTGTGGACACTGGACACTTTTGGATTGTGTGAGGCCCACTGAATATCACAGCGCTATGTCACCGGCTCGATGGCACAGGTTTGAAAAAAGTGACTACAGGATAAGGGAGATTTTGAATTTCTGCAGACACTTGTGGACACTGGACACTTGGATTGTGTGAGGCTCACTGAATATCAGAGCGCTATGTCACAGGCTCGATGACACAGGTGTGAAAAAACTGACTACAGGATAAGGGAGATTTTGAATTTCTGCAGACACTTGTGGACACTGGACACTTGGATTGTGTGAGGCCCACTGAATATCAGAGCTCTATGTCACAGGCTCGATGGCGCATGTGTTAAAAAAGTGACTACAGGATAAGGGAGATTTTGAATTTCTGCAGACACTTGTGGACACTGGACACTTTTGGATTGTGTGAGGCCCACTGAATATCACAGCGCTATGTCACAGGCTCGATGGCACAGGTGTGAAAAAAGTGACTACAGGATAAGGGAGATTTTGAATTTCTGCAGACACTTGTGGACACTGGACACTTGGATTGTGTGAGGCCCACTGAATATCACAGCGCTATGTCACAGGCTCGATGGCACAGGTGTGAAAAAAGTGACTACAGGATAAGGGAGATTTTGAATTTCTGCAGACACTTGTGGACACTGGACACTTTTGGATTGTGTGAGGCCCACTGAATATCAGAGCGCTATGTCACAGGCTCGATGGCACAGGTGTGAAAAAAGTGACTACAGGATAAGGGAGATTTTGAATTTCTGCAGACACTTGTGGACACTGGACACTTGGATTGTGTGAGGCCCACTGAATATCACAGCGCTATGTCACAGGCTCGATGGCACAGGTGTGAAAAAAGTGACTACAGGATAAGGGAGATTTTGAATTTCTGCAGACACTTGTGGACACTGGACACTTTTGGATTGTGTGAGGCCCACTGAATATCACAGCGCTATGTCACAGGCTCGATGGCACCGGTGTGAAAAAAGTGACTACAGGATAAGGGAGATTTTGAATTTCTGCAGACACTTGTGGACACTGGACACTTGGATTGTGTGAGGCTCACTGAATATCACAGCGCTATGTCACAGGCTCGATGGCACAGGTGTGAAAAAAGTGACTACAGGATAAGGGAGATTTTTAATTTCTGCAGACACTTGTGGACACTGGACACTTTTGGATTGTGTGAGGCCCACTGAATATCACAGCGCTATGTCACAGGCTCGATGGCACAGGTGTGAAAAAAGTGACTACAGGATAAGAGAGATTTTGAATTTCTGCAGACACTTGTGGACACTGGACACTTGGATTGTGTGAGGCCCACTGAATATCACAGCACTATGTCACAGGCTCGATGGCACAGGTGTGAAAAAAGTGACTACAGGATAAGGGAGATTTTGAATTTCTGCAGACACTTGTGGACACTGGACTCTTGGATTGTGTGAGGCCCACTGAATATCACAGCGCTATGTCACAGGCTTGATGGCACAGGTGTGAAAAAAGTGACTACAGGATAAGGGAGATTTTGAATTTCTGCAGACACTTGTGGACACTGGACACTTGGATTGTGTGAGGCCCACTGAATATCACAGCGCTATGTCACAGGCTCGATGGCACAGGTGTGAAAAAAGTGACTACAGGATAAGGGAGATTTTGAATTTCTGCAGACACTTGTGGACACTGGACACTTTTGGATTGTGTGAGGCCCACTGAATATCACAGCGCTATGTCACCGGCTCGATGGCACAGGTTTGAAAAAAGTGACTACAGGATAAGGGAGATTTTGAATTTCTGCAGACACTTGTGGACACTGGACACTTGGATTGTGTGAGGCTCACTGAATATCAGAGCGCTATGTCACAGGCTCGATGGCACAGGTGTGAAAAAACTGACTACAGGATAAGGGAGATTTTGAATTTCTGCAGACACTTGTGGACACTGGACACTTTTGGATTGTGTGAGGCCCACTGAATATCACAGCGCTATGTCACAGGCTCGATGGCACAGGTGTGAAAAAAGTGACTACAGGATAAGGGAGATTTTGAATTTCTGCAGACACTTGTGGACACTGGACACTTGGATTGTGTGAGGCCCACTGAATATCACAGCGCTATGTCACAGGCTCGATGGCACAGGTGTGAAAAAAGTGACTACAGGATAAGGGAGATTTTGAATTTCTGCAGACACTTGTGGACACTGGACTCTTTTGGATTGTGTGAGGCCCACTGAATATCAGAGCGCTATGTCACAGGCTCGATGGCACAGGTGTGAAAAAAGTGACTACAGGATAAGGGAGATTTTGAATTTCTGCAGACACTTGTGGACACTGGACACTTGGATTGTGTGAGGCCCACTGAATATCACAGCGCTAT
Organism: Dendrobates tinctorius; assembly: GCF_039654945.1. NCBI lineage: Eukaryota > Metazoa > Chordata > Amphibia > Anura > Dendrobatidae > Dendrobates > Dendrobates tinctorius. The sequence goes on along the minus strand of NW_027362186.1, from coordinate 129,347 downwards.
GTCACAGGCTCGATGGCACAGGTGTGAAAAAAGTGACTACAGGATAAGGGAGATTTTGAATTTCTGCAGACACTTGTGGACACTGGACACTTTTGGATTGTGTGAGGCCCACTGAATATCACAGCGCTATGTCACAGGCTCGATGGCACCGGTGTGAAAAAAGTGACTACAGGATAAGGGAGATTTTGAATTTCTGCAGACACTTGTGGACACTGGACACTTGGATTGTGTGAGGCTCACTGAATATCACAGCGCTATGTCACAGGCTCGATGGCACAGGTGTGAAAAAAGTGACTACAGGATAAGGGAGATTTTTAATTTCTGCAGACACTTGTGGACACTGGACACTTTTGGATTGTGTGAGGCCCACTGAATATCACAGCGCTATGTCACAGGCTCGATGGCACAGGTGTGAAAAAAGTGACTACAGGATAAGAGAGATTTTGAATTTCTGCAGACACTTGTGGACACTGGACACTTGGATTGTGTGAGGCCCACTGAATATCACAGCACTATGTCACAGGCTCGATGGCACAGGTGTGAAAAAAGTGACTACAGGATAAGGGAGATTTTGAATTTCTGCAGACACTTGTGGACACTGGACTCTTGGATTGTGTGAGGCCCACTGAATATCACAGCGCTATGTCACAGGCTTGATGGCACAGGTGTGAAAAAAGTGACTACAGGATAAGGGAGATTTTGAATTTCTGCAGACACTTGTGGACACTGGACACTTGGATTGTGTGAGGCCCACTGAATATCACAGCGCTATGTCACAGGCTCGATGGCACAGGTGTGAAAAAAGTGACTACAGGATAAGGGAGATTTTGAATTTCTGCAGACACTTGTGGACACTGGACACTTTTGGATTGTGTGAGGCCCACTGAATATCACAGCGCTATGTCACCGGCTCGATGGCACAGGTTTGAAAAAAGTGACTACAGGATAAGGGAGATTTTGAATTTCTGCAGACACTTGTGGACACTGGACACTTGGATTGTGTGAGGCTCACTGAATATCAGAGCGCTATGTCACAGGCTCGATGGCACAGGTGTGAAAAAACTGACTACAGGATAAGGGAGATTTTGAATTTCTGCAGACACTTGTGGACACTGGACACTTGGATTGTGTGAGGCCCACTGAATATCAGAGCTCTATGTCACAGGCTCGATGGCGCAGGTGTGAAAAAAGTGACTACAGGATAAGGGAGATTTTGAATTTCTGCAGACACTTGTGGACACTGGACACTTTTGGATTGTGTGAGGCCCACTGAATATCACAGCGCTATGTCACAGGCTCGATGGCACAGGTGTGAAAAAAGTGACTACAGGATAAGGGAGATTTTGAATTTCTGCAGACACTTGTGGACACTGGACACTTGGATTGTGTGAGGCCCACTGAATATCACAGCGCTATGTCACAGGCTCGATGGCACAGGTGTGAAAAAAGTGACTACAGGATAAGGGAGATTTTGAATTTCTGCAGACACTTGTGGACACTGGACACTTTTGGATTGTGTGAGGCCCACTGAATATCAGAGCGCTATGTCACAGGCTCGATGGCACAGGTGTGAAAAAAGTGACTACAGGATAAGGGAGATTTTGAATTTCTGCAGACACTTGTGGACACTGGACACTTGGATTGTGTGAGGCCCACTGAATATCACAGCGCTATGTCACAGGCTCGATGGCACAGGTGTGAAAAAAGTGACTACAGGATAAGGGAGATTTTGAATTTCTGCAGACACTTGTGGACACTGGACACTTTTGGATTGTGTGAGGCCCACTGAATATCACAGCGCTATGTCACAGGCTCGATGGCACCGGTGTGAAAAAAGTGACTACAGGATAAGGGAGATTTTGAATTTCTGCAGACACTTGTGGACACTGGACACTTGGATTGTGTGAGGCCCACTGAATATCACAGCGCTATGTCACAGGCTCGATGGCACAGGTGTGAAAAAAGTGACTACAGGATAAGGGAGATTTTTAATTTCTGCAGACACTTGTGGACACTGGACACTTTTGGATTGTGTGAGGCCCACTGAATATCACAGCGCTATGTCACAGGCTCGATGGCACAGGTGTGAAAAAAGTGACTACAGGATAAGGGAGATTTTGAATTTCTGCAGACACTTGTGGACACTGGACACTTGGATTGTGTGAGGCCCACTGAATATCACAGCACTATGTCACAGGCTCGATGGCACAGGTGTGAAAAAAGTGACTACAGGATAAGGGAGATTTTGAATTTCTGCAGACACTTGTGGACCCTGGACACTTGGATTGTGTGAGGCCCACTGAATATCAGAGTGCTATGTCACAGGCTCGATGGCACAGGTGTGAAAAAAGTGACTACAGGATAAGGGAGATTTTGAATTTCTGCAGACACTTGTGGACACTGGACTCTTGGATTGTGTGAGGCCCACTGAATATCACAGCGCTATGTCACAGGCTTGATGGCACAGGTTTGAAAAAAGTGACTACAGGATAAGGGAGATTTTGAATTTCTGCAGACACTTGTGGACACTGGACACTTGGATTGTGTGAGGCCCACTGAATATCAGAGCGCTATGTCACAGGCTCGATGGCACAGGTGTGAAAAAAGTGACTACAGGATAAGGGAGATTTTGAATTTCTGCAGACACTTGTGGACACTGGACACTTGGATTGTGTGAGGCCCACTGAATATCAGAGCTCTATGTCACAGGCTCGATGGCACAGGTGTGAAAAAAGTGACTACAGGATAAGGGAGATTTTGAATTTCTGCAGACACTTGTGGACACTGGACACTTTTGGATTGTGTGAGGCCCACTGAATATCACAGCGCTATGTCACAGGCTCGATGGCACAGGTGTGAAAAAAGTGACTACAGGATAAGGGAGATTTTGAATTTCTGCAGACACTTGTGGACACTGGACACTTGGATTGTGTGAGGCCCACTGAATATCACAGCGCTATGTCACAGGCTCGATGGCACAGGTGTGAAAAAAGTGACTACAGGATAAGGGAGATTTTGAATTTCTGCAGACACTTGTGGACACTGGACACTTTTGGATTGTGTGAGGCCCACTGAATATCACAGCGCTATGTCACAGGCTCGATGGCACAGGTGTGAAAAAAGTGACTACAGGATAAGGGAGATTTTGAATTTCTGCAGACACTTGTGGACACTGGACACTTGGATTGTGTGAGGCCCACTGAATATCACAGCGCTATGTCACAGGCTCGATGGCACAGGTGTGAAAAAAGTGACTACAGGATAAGGGAGATTTTGAATTTCTGCAGACACTTGTGGACACTGGACACTTTTGGATTGTGTGAGGCCCACTGAATATCACAGCGCTATGTCACATGCTCGATGGCACAGGTGTGAAAAAAGTGACTACAGGATAAGGGAGATTTTGAATTTCTGCAGACACTTGTGGACACTGGACACTTGGATTGTGTGAGGCCCACTGAATATCACAGCGCTATGTCACAGGCTCGATGGCACAGGTGTGAAAAAAGTGACTACAGGATAAGGGAGATTTTGAATTTCTGCAGACACTTGTGGACACTGGACACTTTTGGATTGTGTGAGGCCCACTGAATATCACAGCGCTATGTCACAGGCTCGATGGCACAGGTGTGAAAAAAGTGACTACAGGATAAGGGAGATTTTGAATTTCTGCAGACACTTGTGGACACTGGACACTTGGATTGTGTGAGACCCACTGAATATCACAGCACTATGTCACAAGCTCGATGGCACAGGTGTGAAAAAAGTGACTACAGGATAAGGGAGATATTGAATTTCTGCAGACACTTGTGGACCCTGGACACTTGGATTGTGTGAGGCCCACTGAATATCAGAGCGCTATGTCACAGGCTCGATGGCACAGGTGTGAAAAAAGTGACTACAGGATAAGGGAGATTTTGAATTTCTGCAGACACTTGTGGACACTGGACACTTTTGGATTGTGTGAGGCCCACTGAATATCAGAGCGCTATGTCACAGGCTCGATGGCACAGGTGTGAAAAAAGTGACTACAGGATAAGGGAGATTTTGAATTTCTGCAGACACTTGTGGACACTGGACACTTGGATTGTGTGAGGCCCACTGAATATCAGAGCGCTATGTCACAGGCTCGATGGCACAGGTGTGAAAAAAGTGACTACAGGATAAGGGAGATTTTGAATTTCTGCAGACACTTGTGGACACTGGACACTTGGATTGTGTTAGACCCACTGAATATCACAGCGCTATGTCACAGGCTCGATGGCACAGGTGTGAAAAAAGTGACTACAGGATAAGAGAGATTTTGAATTTCTGCAGACACTTGTGGACACTGGACACTTGGATTGTGTGAGGCCCACTGAATATCACAGCGCTATGTCACAGGCTCGATGGCACAGGTGTGACAAAAGTGACTACAGGATAAGGGAGATTTTGAATTTCTGCAGACACTTGTGGACACTGGACACTTGGATTGTGTGAGGCCCACTGAATATCACAGCGCTATGTCACAGGCTCGATGGCACAGGTGTGAAAAAAGTGACTACAGGATAAGGGAGATTTTGAATTTCTGCAGACACTTGTGGACACTGGACACTTTTGGAATGTGTGAGGCCCACTGAATATCAGAGCGCTATGTCACAGGCTCGATGGCACAGGTGTGAAAAAAGTGACTACAGGATAAGGGAGATTTTGAATTTCTGCAGACACTTGTGGACACTGGACACTTTTGGATTGTGTGAGGCCCACTGAATATCACAGCGCTATGTCACAGGCTCGATGGCACAGGTGTGAAAAAAGTGACTACAGGATAAGGGAGATTTTGAATTTCTGCAGACACTTGTGGACACTGGACACTTTTGGATTGTGTGAGGCCCACTGAATATCAGAGCGCTATTTCACAGGCTCGATGGCACAGGTGTGAAAAAGTGACTACAGGATAAGGGAGATTTTGAATTTCTGCAGACACTTGTGGACACTGGACACTTGGATTGTGTGAGGCCCACTGAATATCACAGCGCTATGTCACAGGCTCGATGGCACAGGTGTGAAAAAATTGACTACAGGATAAGGGAGATTTTGAATTTCTGCAGACACTTGTGGACACTGGACACTTTTGGATTGTGTGAGGCCCACTGACTATCACAGCGCTATGTCACAGGCTCGATGGCACAGGTGTGAAAAAAGTGACTACAGGATAAGGGAGATTTTGAATTTCTGCAGACACTTGTGGACACTGGACACTTGGATTGTGTGAGGCCCACTGAATATCACAGCGCTATGTCACAGGCTCGATGGCACAGGTGTGAAAAAAGTGACTACAGGATAAGGGAGATTTTGAATTTCTGCAGACACTTGTGGACACTGGACACTTTTGGATTGTGTGAGGCCCACTGAATATCAGAGCGCTATGTCACAGGCTCGATGGCACAGGTGTGAAAAAAGTGACTACAGGATAAGGGAGATTTTGAATTTCTGCAGACACTTGTGGACACTGGACACTTGGATTGTGTGAGGCCCACTGAATATCAGAGCGCTATGTCACAGGCTTGATGGCACATGTGTGAAAAAAGTGACTACAGGATAAGGGAGATTTTGAATTTCTGCAGACACTTGTGGACACTGGACACTTGGATTGTGTGAGGCCCACTGAATATCAGAGCATTATGTCACAGGCTCGATGGCACAGGTGTGAAAAAAGTGACTACAGGATAAGGGAGATTTTGAATTTCTGCGGACACTTGTGGACACTGGACACTTTGATTGTGTGAGGCCCACTGAATATCAGAGCGCTATGTCACAGGCTCGATGGCACAGGTGTGAAAAAAGTGACTACAGGATAAGGGAGATTTTGAATTTCTGCAGACACTTGTGGACACTGGACACTTTTGGATTGTGTGAGGCCTACTGAATATCACAGCGCTATGTCACAGGCTCGATGGCACAGGTGTGAAAAAAGTGACTACAGGATAAGGGAGATTTTGAATTTCTGCAGACACTTGTGGACACTGGACACTTGGATTGTGTGAGGCCCACTGAATATCAGAGCTCTATGTCACAGGCTCGATGGCACAGGTGTGAAAAAAGTGACTACAGGATAAGGGAGATTTTGAATTTCTGCAGACACTTGTGGACACTGGACACTTTTGGATTGTGTGAGGCCCACTGAATATCACAGCGCTATGTCACAGGCTCGATGGCACAGGTGTGAAAAAAGTGACTACAGGATAAGGGAGATTTTGAATTTCTGCAGACACTTGTGGACACTGGACACTTGGATTGTGTGAGGCCCACTGAATATCACAGCGCTATGTCACAGGCTCGATGGCACAGGTGTGAAAAAAGTGACTACAGGATAAGGGAGATTTTGAATTTCTGCAGACACTTGTGGACACTGGACACTTTTGGATTGTGTGAGGCCCACTGAATATCACAGCGCTATGTCACAGGCTCGATGGCACTGGTGTGAAAAAAGTGACTACAGGATAAGGGAGATTTTGAATTTCTGCAGACACTTGTGGACACTGGACACTTGGATTGTGTGAGGCCCACTGAATATCACAGCGCTATGTCATAGGCTCGATGGCACAGGTGTGAAAAAAGTGACTACAGGATAAGGGAGATTTTGAATTTCTGCAGACACTTGTGGACACTGGACACTTTTGGATTGTGTGAGGCCCACTGAATATCACAGCGCTATGTCACAGGCTCGATGGCATAGGTGTGAAAAAAGTGACTACAGGATAAGGGAGATTTTGAATTTCTGCAGACACTTGTGGACACTGGACACTTGGATTGTGTGAGGCCCACTGAATATCACAGCGCTATGTCACAGGCTCGATGGCACAGGTGTGAAAAAAGTGACTACAGGATAAGGGAGATTTTGAATTTCTGCAGACACTTGTGGACACTGGACACTTTTGGATTGTGTGAGGCCCACTGAATATCACAGCGCTATGTCACAGGCTCGATGGCACAGGTGTGAAAAAAGTGACTACAGGATAAGGGAGATTTTGAATTTCTGCAGACACTTGTGGACACTGGACACTTGGATTGTGTGAGGCCCACTGAATATCACAGCACTATGTCACAAGCTCGATGGCACAGGTGTGAAAAAAGTGACTACAGGATAAGGGAGATTTTGAATTTCTGCAGACACTTGTGGACACTGGACACTTTTGGATTGTGTGAGGCCCACTGAATATCAGAGCGCTATGTCACAGGCTCGATGGCACAGGTGTGAAAAAAGTGACTACAGGATAAGGGAGATTTTGAATTTCTGCAGACACTTGTGGACACTGGACACTTGGATTGTGTGAGGCCCACTGAATATCAGAGCGCTATGTCACAGGCTCGATGGCACAGGTGTGAAAAAAGTGACTACAGGATAAGGGAGATTTTGAATTTCTGCAGACACTTGTGGACACTGGACACTTGGATTGTGTGAGGCCCACTGAATATCAGAGCGCTATGTCACAGGCTCGATGGCACAGGTGTGACAAAAGTGACTACAGGATAAGGGAGATTTTGAATTTCTGCAGACACTTGTGGACACTGGACACTTGGATTGTGTGAGGCCCACTGAATATCACAGCGCTATGTCACAGGCTCGATGGCACAGGTGTGAAAAAAGTGACTACAGGATAAGGGAGATTTTGAATTTCTGCAGACACTTGTGGACACTGGACACTTTTGGAATGTGTGAGGCCCACTGAATATCAGAGCGTTATGTCACAGGCTCGATGGCACAGGTGCGAAAAAAGTGACTACAGGATAAGGGAGATTTTGAATTTCTGCAGACACTTGTGGACACTGGACACTTGGATTGTGTGAGGCCCACTGAATATCAGAGCGCAATGTCACAGGCTCGATGGCACAGGTGTGAAAAAAGTGACTACAGGATAAGGGAGATTTTGAATTTCTGCAGACACTTGTGGACACTGGACACTTTTGGATTGTGTGAGGCCCACTGAATATCACAGCGCTATGTCACAGGCTCGATGGCACAGGTGTGAAAAAAGTGACTACAGGATAAGGGAGATTTTGAATTTCTGCAGACACTTGTGGACACTGGACACTTTTGGATTGTGTGAGGCCCACTGAATATCAGAGCGCTATTTCACAGGCTCGATGGCACAGGTGTGAAAAAAGTGACTACAGGATAAGGGAGATTTTGAATTTCTGCAGACACTTGTGGACACTGGACACTTGGATTGTGTGAGGCCCACTGAATATCACAGCGCTATGTCACAGGCTCGATGGCACAGGTGTGAAAAAATTGACTACAGGATAAGGGAGATTTTGAATTTCTGTAGACACTTGTGGACACTGGACACTTTTGGATTGTGTGAGGCCCACTGACTATCACAGCGCTATGTCACAGGCTCGATGGCACAGGTGTGAAAAAAGTGACTACAGGATAAGGGAGATTTTGAATTTCTGCAGACACTTGTGGACACTGGACACTTGGATTGTGTGAGGCCCACTGAATATCACAGCGCTATGTCACAGGCTCGATGGCACAGGTTTGAAAAAAGTGACTACAGGATAAGGGAGATTTTGAATTTCTGCAGACACTTGTGGACACTGGACACTTTTGGATTGTGTGAGGCCCACTGAATATCAGAGCGCTATGTCACAGGCTCGATGGCACAGGTGTGAAAAAAGTGACTACAGGATAAGGGAGATTTTGAATTTCTGCAGACACTTGTGGACACTGGACACTTGGATTGTGTGAGGCCCACTGAATATCAGAGCGCTATGTCACAGGCTTGATGGCACATGTGTGAAAAAAGTGACTACAGGATAAGGGAGATTTTGAATTTCTGCAGACACTTGTGGACACTGGACACTTGGATTGTGTGAGGCCCACTGAATATCAGAGCGCTATGTCACAGGCTCGATGGCACAGGTGTGAAAAAAGTGACTACAGGATAAGGGAGATTTTGAATTTCTGCGGACACTTGTGGACACTGGACACTTTGATTGTGTGAGGCCCACTGAATATCAGAGCGCTATGTCACAGGCTCGATGGCACAGGTGTGAAAAAAGTGACTACAGGATAAGGGAGATTTTGAATTTCTGCAGACACTTGTGGACACTGGACACTTGGATTGTGTGAGGCCCACTGAATATCAGAGTGCTATGTCACAGGCTTGATGGCACATGTGTGAAAAAAGTGACTACAGGATAAGGGAGATTTTGAATTTCTGCAGACACTTGTGGACACTGGACACTTGGATTGTGTGAGGCCCACTGAATATCACAGCGCTATGACACAGGCTCGATGGCACAGGTGTGAAAAAAGTGACTACAGGATAAGGGAGATTTTGAATTTCTGCAGACACTTGTGGACACTGGACACTTGGATTGTGTGAGGCCCACTGAATATCACAGCGCTATGTCACAGGCTCGATGGCACAGGTGTGAAAAAATTGACTACAGGATAAGGGAGATTTTGAATTTCTGCAGACACTTGTGGACACTGGACACTTTTGGATTGTGTGAGGCCCACTGACTATCACAGCGCTATGTCACAGGCTCGATGGCACAGGTGTGAAAAAAGTGACTACAGGATAAGGGAGATTTTGAATTTCTGCAGACACTTGTGGACACTGGACACTTGGATTGTGTGAGGCCCACTGAATATCACAGCGCTATGTCACAGGCTCGATGGCACAGGTGTGAAAAAAGTGACTACAGGATAAGGGAGATTTTGAATTTCTGCAGACACTTGTGGACACTGGACACTTTTGGATTGTGTGAGGCCCACTGAATATCAGAGCGCTATGTCACAGGCTCGATGGCACAGGTGTGAAAAAAGTGACTACAGGATAAGGGAGATTTTGAATTTCTGCAGACACTTGTGGACACTGGACACTTGGATTGTGTGAGGCCCACTGAATATCAGAGCGCTATGTCACAGGCTTGATGGCACATGTGTGAAAAAAGTGACTACAGGATAAGGGAGATTTTGAATTTCTGCAGACACTTGTGGACACTGGACACTTGGATTGTGTGAGGCCCACTGAATATCAGAGCACTATGTCACAGGCTCGATGGCACAGGTGTGAAAAAAGTGACTACAGGATAAGGGAGATTTTGAATTTCTGCGGACACTTGTGGACACTGGACACTTTGATTGTGTGAGGCCCACTGAATATCAGAGCGCTATGTCACAGGCTCGATGGCACAGGTGTGAAAAAAGTGACTACAGGATAAGGGAGATTTTGAATTTCTGCAGACACTTGTGGACACTGGACACTTTTGGATTGTGTGAGGCCTACTGAATATCACAGCGCTATGTCACAGGCTCGATGGCACAGGTGTGAAAAAAGTGACTACAGGATAAGGGAGATTTTGAATTTCTGCAGACACTTGTGGACACTGGACACTTGGATTGTGTGAGGCCCACTGAATATCAGAGCTCTATGTCACAGGCTCGATGGCACAGGTGTGAAAAAAGTGACTACAGGATAAGGGAGATTTTGAATTTCTGCAGACACTTGTGGACACTGGACACTTTTGGATTGTGTGAGGCCCACTGAATATCACAGCGCTATGTCACAGGCTCGATGGCACAGGTGTGAAAAAAGTGACTACAGGATAAGGGAGATTTTGAATTTCTGCAGACACTTGTGGACACTGGACACTTGGATTGTGTGAGGCCCACTGAATATCACAGCGCTATGTCACAGGCTCGATGGCACAGGTGTGAAAAAAGTGACTACAGGATAAGGGAGATTTTGAATTTCTGCAGACACTTGTGGACACTGGACACTTTTGGATTGTGTGAGGCCCACTGAATATCACAGCGCTATGTCACAGGCTCGATGGCACTGGTGTGAAAAAAGTGACTACAGGATAAGGGAGATTTTGAATTTCTGCAGACACTTGTGGACACTGGACACTTGGATTGTGTGAGGCCCACTGAATATCACAGCGCTATGTCATAGGCTCGATGGCACAGGTGTGAAAAAAGTGACTACAGGATAAGGGAGATTTTGAATTTCTGCAGACACTTGTGGACACTGGACACTTTTGGATTGTGTGAGGCCCACTGAATATCACAGCGCTATGTCACAGGCTCGATGGCATAGGTGTGAAAAAAGTGACTACAGGATAAGGGAGATTTTGAATTTCTGCAGACACTTGTGGACACTGGACACTTGGATTGTGTGAGGCCCACTGAATATCACAGCGCTATGTCACAGGCTCGATGGCACAGGTGTGAAAAAAGTGACTACAGGATAAGGGAGATTTTGAATTTCTGCAGACACTTGTGGACACTGGACACTTTTGGATTGTGTGATGCCCACTGAATATCACAGCGCTATGTCACAGGCTCGATGGCACAGGTGTGAAAAAAGTGACTACAGGATAAGGGAGATTTTGAATTTCTGCAGACACTTGTGGACACTGGACACTTGGATTGTGTGAGGCCCACTGAATATCACAGCACTATGTCACAAGCTCGATGGCACAGGTGTGAAAAAAGTGACTACAGGATAAGGGAGATTTTGAATTTCTGCAGACACTTGTGGACACTGGACACTTTTGGATTGTGTGAGGCCCACTGAATATCAGAGCGCTATGTCACAGGCTCGATGGCACAGGTGTGAAAAAAGTGACTACAGGATAAGGGAGATTTTGAATTTCTGCAGACACTTGTGGACACTGGACACTTGGATTGTGTGAGGCCCACTGAATATCAGAGCGCTATGTCACAGGCTCGATGGCACAGGTGTGAAAAAAGTGACTACAGGATAAGGGAGATTTTGAATTTCTGCAGACACTTGTGGACACTGGACACTTGGATTGTGTGAGGCCCACTGAATATCAGAGCGCTATGTCACAGGCTCGATGGCACAGGTGTGACAAAAGTGACTACAGGATAAGGGAGATTTTGAATTTCTGCAGACACTTGTGGACACTGGACACTTGGATTGTGTGAGGCCCACTGAATATCACAGCGCTATGTCACAGGCTCGATGGCACAGGTGTGAAAAAAGTGACTACAGGATAAGGGAGATTTTGAATTTCTGCAGACACTTGTGGACACTGGACACTTTTGGAATGTGTGAGGCCCACTGAATATCAGAGCGTTATGTCACAGGCTCGATGGCACAGGTGCGAAAAAAGTGACTACAGGATAAGGGAGATTTTGAATTTCTGCAGACACTTGTGGACACTGGACACTTGGATTGTGTGAGGCCCACTGAATATCAGAGCGCAATGTCACAGGCTCGATGGCACAGGTGTGAAAAAAGTGACTACAGGATAAGGGAGATTTTGAATTTCTGCAGACACTTGTGGACACTGGACACTTTTGGATTGTGTGAGGCCCACTGAATATCACAGCGCTATGTCACAGGCTCGATGGCACAGGTGTGAAAAAAGTGACTACAGGATAAGGGAGATTTTGAATTTCTGCAGACACTTGTGGACACTGGACACTTTTGGATTGTGTGAGGCCCACTGAATATCAGAGCGCTATTTCACAGGCTCGATGGCACAGGTGTGAAAAAAGTGACTACAGGATAAGGGAGATTTTGAATTTCTGCAGACACTTGTGGACACTGGACACTTGGATTGTGTGAGGCCCACTGAATATCACAGCGCTATGTCACAGGCTCGATGGCACAGGTGTGAAAAAATTGACTACAGGATAAGGGAGATTTTGAATTTCTGTAGACACTTGTGGACACTGGACACTTTTGGATTGTGTGAGGCCCACTGACTATCACAGCGCTATGTCACAGGCTCGATGGCACAGGTGTGAAAAAAGTGACTACAGGATAAGGGAGATTTTGAATTTCTGCAGACACTTGTGGACACTGGACACTTGGATTGTGTGAGGCCCACTGAATATCACAGCGCTATGTCACAGGCTCGATGGCACAGGTGTGAAAAAAGTGACTACAGGATAAGGGAGATTTTGAATTTCTGCAGACACTTGTGGACACTGGACACTTTTGGATTGTGTGAGGCCCACTGAATATCAGAGCGCTATGTCACAGGCTCGATGGCACAGGTGTGAAAAAAGTGACTACAGGATAAGGGAGATTTTGAATTTCTGCAGACACTTGTGGACACTGGACACTTGGATTGTGTGAGGCCCACTGAATATCAGAGCGCTATGTCACAGGCTTGATGGCACATGTGTGAAAAAAGTGACTACAGGATAAGGGAGATTTTGAATTTCTGCAGACACTTGTGGACACTGGACACTTGGATTGTGTGAGGCCCACTGAATATCAGAGCGCTATGTCACAGGCTCGATGGCACAGGTGTGAAAAAAGTGACTACAGGATAAGGGAGATTTTGAATTTCTGCGGACACTTGTGGACACTGGACACTTTGATTGTTTGAGGCCCACTGAATATCAGAGCGCTATGTCACAGGCTCGATGGCACAGGTGTGAAAAAAGTGACTACAGGATAAGGGAGATTTTGAATTTCTGCAGACACTTGTGGACACTGGACACTTGGATTGTGTGAGGCCCACTGAATATCAGAGTGCTATGTCACAGGCTTGATGGCACATGTGTGAAAAAAGTGACTACAGGATAAGGGAGATTTTGAATTTCTGCAGACACTTGTGGACACTGGACACTTGGATTGTGTGAGGCCCACTGAATATCACAGCGCTATGACACAGGCTCGATGGCACAGGTGTGAAAAAAGTGACTACAGGATAAGGGAGATTTTGAATTTCTGCGGACACTTGTGGACACTGGACACTTTGATTGTGTGAGGCCCACTGAATATCAGAGCGCTATGTCACAGGCTCGATGGCACAGGTGTGAAAAAAGTGACTACAGGATAAGGGAGATTTTGAATTTCTGCAGACACTTGTGGACACTGGACACTTTTGGATTGTGTGAGGCCTACTGAATATCACAGCGCTATGTCACATGCTCGATGGCACAGGTGTGAAAAAAGTGACTACAGGATAAGGGAGATTTTGAATTTCTGCAGACACTTGTGAACACTGGACACTTTTGGATTGTGTGAGGCCCACTGAATATCACAGCGCTATGTCACAGGCTCGATGGCACAGGTGTGAAAAAAGTGATTACAGGATAAGGGAGATTTTGAATTTCTGCAGACACTTGTGGACACTGGACACTTGGATTGTGTGAGGCCCACTGAATATCAGAGCGCTATGTCACAGGCTCGATGGCACCGGTGTGAAAAAAGTGACTACAGGATAAGGGAGATTTTGAATTTCTGCAGACACTTGTGGACACTGGACACTTGGATTGTGTGAGGCCCACTGAATATCACAGCGCTATGTCACAGGCTCGATGGCACAGGTGTGAAAAAAGTGACTACAGGATAAGGGAGATTTTGAATTTCTGCAGACAATTGTGGACACTGGACACTTGGATTGTGTGAGGCCCACTGAATATCACAGCACTATGTCACAGGCTCGATGGCACAGGTGTGAAAAAAGTGACTACAGGATAAGGGAGATTTTGAATTTCTGCAGACACTTGTGGACCCTGGACACTTGGATTGTGTGAGGCCCACTGAATATCAGAGCGCTATGTCACAGGCTCGATGGCACAGGTGTGAAAAAAGTGACTACAGGATAAGGGAGATTTTGAATTTCTGCAGACACTTGTGGACACTGGACTCTTGGATTGTGTGAGGCCCACTGAATATCACAGCGCTATGTCACAGGCTTGATGGCACAGGTTTGAAAAAAGTGACTACAGGATAAGGGAGATTTTGAATTTCTGCAGACACTTGTGGACACTGGACACTTGGATTGTGTGAGGCCCACTGAATATCAGAGCGCTATGTCACAGGCTCGATGGCACAGGTGTGAAAAAAGTGACTACAGGATAAGGGAGATTTTGAATTTCTGCAGACACTTGTGGACACTGGACACTTGGATTGTGTGAGGCCCACTGAATAACAGAGCTCTATGTCACAGGCTCGATGGCACAGGTGTGAAAAAAGTGACTACAGGATAAGGGAGATTTTGAATTTCTGCAGACACTTGTGGACACTGGACACTTTTGGATTGTGTGAGGCCCACTGAATATCACAGCGCTATGTCACAGGCTCGATGGCACAGGTGTGAAAAAAGTGACTACAGGATAAGGGAGATTTTGAATTTCTGCAGACACTTGTGGACACTGGACACTTGGATTGTGTGAGGCCCACTGAATATCACAGCGCTATGTCACAGGCTCGATGGCACAGGTGTGAAAAAAGTGACTACAGGATAAGGGAGATTTTGAATTTCTGCAGACACTTGTGGACACTGGACACTTTTGGATTGTGTGAGGCCCACTGAATATCACAGCGCTATGTCACAGGCTCGATGGCACAGGTGTGAAAAAAGTGACTACAGGATAAGGGAGATTTTGAATTTCTGCAGACACTTGTGGACACTGGACACTTTTGGATTGTGTGAGGCCCACTGAATATCACAGCGCTATGTCACAGGCTCGATGGCACAGGTGTGAAAAAAGTGACTACAGGATAAGGGAGATTTTGAATTTCTGCAGACACTTGTGGACACTGGACACTTTTGGATTGTGTGAGGCCCACTGAATATCACAGCGCTATGTCACAGGCTCGATGGCACAGGTGTGAAAAAAGTGACTACAGGATAAGGGAGATTTTGAATTTCTGCAGACACTTGTGGACACTGGACACTTTGGATTGTGTGAGGCCTACTGAATATCACAGCGCTATGTCACAGGCTCGATGGCACAGGTGTGAAAAAAGTGACTACAGGATAAGGGAGATTTTGAATTTCTGCAGACACTTGTGAACACTGGACACTTTTGGATTGTGTGAGGCCCACTGAATATCACAGCGCTATGTCACAGGCTCGATGGCACAGGTGTGAAAAAAGTGATTACAGGATAAGGGAGATTTTGAATTTCTGCAGACACTTGTGGACACTGGACACTTGGATTGTGTGAGGCCCACTGAATATCACAGCGCTATGTCACAGGCTCGATGGCACCGGTGTGAAAAAAGTGACTACAGGATAAGGGAGATTTTGAATTTCTGCAGACACTTGTGGACACTGGACACTTGGATTGTGTGAGGCCCACTGAATATCACAGCGCTATGTCACAGGCTCTATGGCACAGGTGTGAAAAAAGTGACTACAGGATAAGGGAGATTTTGAATTTCTGCAGACACTTGTGGACACTGGACACTTGGATTGTGTGAGGCCCACTGAATATCACAGCACTATGTCACAGGCTCGATGGCACAGGTGTGAAAAAAGTGACTACAGGATAAGGGAGATTTTGAATTTCTGCAGACACTTGTGGACCCTGGACACTTGGATTGTGTGAGGCCCACTGAATATCAGAGCGCTATGTCACAGGCTCGATGGCACAGGTGTGAAAAAAGTGACTACAGGATAAGGGAGATTTTGAATTTCTGCAGACACTTGTGGACACTGGACTCTTGGATTGTGTGAGGCCCACTGAATATCACAGCTCTATGTCACAGGCTTGATGGCACAGGTTTGAAAAAAGTGACTACAGGATAAGGGAGATTTTGAATTTCTGCAGACACTTGTGGACACTGGACACTTGGATTGTGTGAGGCCCACTGAATATCAGAGCGCTATGTCACAGGCTCGATGGCACAGGTGTGAAAAAAGTGACTACAGGATAAGGGAGATTTTGAATTTCTGCAGACACTTGTGGACACTGGACACTTGGATTGTGTGAGGCCCACTGAATATCAGAGCTCCATGTCACAGGCTCGATGGCACAGGTGTGAAAAAAGTGACTACAGGATAAGGGAGATTTTGAATTTCTGCAGACACTTGTGGACACTGGACACTTTTGGATTGTGTGAGGCCCACTGAATATCACAGCGCTATGTCACAGGCTCGATGGCACAGGTGTGAAAAAAGTGACTACAGGATAAGGGAGATTTTGAATTTCTGCAGACACTTGTGGACACTGGACACTTGGATTGTGTGAGGCCCACTGAATATCACAGCGCTATGTCACAGGCTCGATGGCACAGGTGTGAAAAAAGTGACTACAGGATAAGGGAGATTTTGAATTTCTGCAGACACTTGTGGACACTGGACACTTTTGGATTGTGTGAGGCCCACTGAATATCACAGCGCTATGTCACAGGCTCGATGGCACAGGTGTGAAAAAAGTGACTACAGGATAAGGGAGATTTTGAATTTCTGCAGACACTTGTGGACACTGGACACTTTTGGATTGTGTGAGGCCCACTGAATATCACAGCGCTATGTCACAGGCTCGATGGCACAGGTGTGAAAAAAGTGACTACAGGATAAGGGAGATTTTGAATTTCTGCAGACACTTGTGGACACTGGACACTTGGATTGTGTGAGGCCCACTGAATATCACAGCGCTATGTCACAGGCTCGATGGCACAGGTGTGAAAAAAGTGACTACAGGATAAGGGAGATTTTGAATTTCTGCAGACACTTGTGGACACTGGACACTTGGATTGTGTGAGGCCCACTGAATATCACAGCACTATGTCACAAGCTCGATGGCACAGGTGTGAAAAAAGTGACTACAGGATAAGGGAGATTTTGAATTTCTGCAGACACTTGTGGACCCTGGACACTTGGATTGTGTGAGGCCCACTGAATATCAGAGCGCTATGTCACAGGCTCGATGGCACAGGTGTGAAAAAAGTGACAACAGGATAAGGGAGATTTTGAATTTCTGCAGACACTTGTGGACACTGGACACTTGGATTGTGTGAGGCCCACTGAATATCAGAGCGCTATGTCACAGGCTCGATGGCACAGGTGTGAAAAAAGTGACTACAGGATAAGGGAGATTTTGAATTTCTGCAGACACTTGTGGACACTGGACACTTGGATTGTGTTAGGCCCACTGAATATCACAGCGCTATGTCACAGGCTCGATGGCACAGGTGTGAAAAAAGTGACTACAGGATAAGGGAGATTTTGAATTTCTGCAGACACTTGTGGACACTGGACACTTGGATTGTGTGAGGCCCACTGAATATCAGAGCGCTATGTCACAGGCTCGATGGCACAGGTGTGACAAAAGTGACTACAGGATAAGGGAGATTTTGAATTTCTGGAGACACTTGTGGACACTGGACACTTGGATTGTGTGAGGCCCACTGAATATCACAGCGCTATGTCACAGGCTCGATGGCACAGGTGTGAAAAAAGTGACTACAGGATAAGGGAGATTTTGAATTTCTGCAGACACTTGTGGACACTGGACACTTTTGGATTGTGTGAGGCCCACTGACTATCACAGCGCTATGTCACAGGCTCGATGGCACAGGTGTGAAAAAAGTGACTACAGGATAAGGGAGATTTTGAATTTCTGCAGACACTTGTGGACACTGGACACTTGGATTGTGTGAGGCCCACTGAATATCACAGCGCTATGTCACAGGCTCGATGGCACAGGTGTGAAAAAAGTGACTACAGGATAAGGGAGATTTTGAATTTCTGCAGACACTTGTGGACACTGGACACTTTTGGATTGTGTGAGGCCCACTGAATATCAGAGAGCTATGTCACAGGCTCGATGGCACAGGTGTGAAAAAAGTGACTACAGGATAAGGGAGATTTTGAATTTCTGCAGACACTTGTGGACACTGGACACTTGGATTGTGTGAGGCCCACTGAATATCAGAGCGCTATGTCACAGGCTTGATGGCACATGTGTGAAAAAAGTGACTACAGGATAAGGGAGATTTTGAATTTCTGCAGACACTTGTGGACACTGGACACTTGGATTGTGTGATGCCCACTGAATATCAGAGCGCTATGTCACAGGCTCGATGGCACAGGTGTGAAAAAAGTGACTACAGGATAAGGGAGATTTTGAATTTCTGCGGACACTTGTGGACACTGGACACTTGGATTGTGTTAGGCCCACTGAATATCACAGCGCTATGTCACAGGCTCGATGGCACAGGTGTGAAAAAAGTGACTACAGGATAAGGGAGATTTTGAATTTCTGCAGACACTTGTGGACACTGGACACTTTGATTGTGTGAGGCCCACTGAATATCAGAGCGCTATGTCACAGGCTCGATGGCACAGGTGTGACAAAAGTGACTACAGGATAAGGGAGATTTTGAATTTCTGCAGACACTTGTGGACACTGGACACTTGGATTGTGTGAGGCCCACTGAATATCACAGCGCTATGTCACAGGCTCGATGGCACAGGTGTGAAAAAAGTGACTACAGGATAAGGGAGATTTTGAATTTCTGCAGACACTTGTGGACACTGGACACTTTTGGATTGTGTGAGGCCCACTGAATATCACAGCGCTATGTCACAGGCTCGATGGCACAGGTGTGAAAAAAGTGACTACAGGATAAGGGAGATTTTGAATTTCTGCAGACACTTGTGGACACTGGACACTTTTGGATTGTGTGAGGCCCACTGAATATCAGAGCGCTATTTCACAGGCTCGATGGCACAGGTGTGAAAAAAGTGACTACAGGATAAGGGAGATTTTGAATTTCTGCAGACACTTGTGGACACTGGACACTTGGATTGTGTGAGGCCTACTGAATATCACAGCGCTATGTCACAGGCTCGATGGCACAGGTGTGAAAAAAGTGACTACAGGATAAGGGAGATTTTGAATTTCTGCAGACACTTGTGGACACTGGACACTTTTGGATTGTGTGAGGCCCACTGACTATCACAGCGCTATGTCACAGGCTCGATGGCACAGGTGTGAAAAAAGTGACTACAGGATAAGGGAGATTTTGAATTTCTGCAGACACTTGTGGACACTGGACACTTGGATTGTGTGAGGTCCACTGAATATCACAGCGCTATGTCACAGGCTCGATGGCACAGGTGTGAAAAAGTGACTACAGGATAAGGGAGATTTTGAATTTCTGCAGACACTTGTGGACACTGGACACTTTTGGATTGTGTGAGGCCCACTGAATATCAGAGCGCTATGTCACAGGCTCGATGGCACAGGTGTGAAAAAAGTGACTACAGGATAAGGGAGATTTTGAATTTCTGCAGACACTTGTGGACACTGGACACTTGGATTGTGTGAGGCCCACTGAATATCAGAGCGCTATGTCACAGGCTTGATGGCACATGTGTGAAAAAAGTGACTACAGGATAAGGGAGATTTTGAATTTCTGCAGACACTTGTGGACACTGGACACTTGGATTGTGTGATGCCCACTGAATATCAGAGCGCTATATCACAGGCTCGATGGCACAGGTGTGAAAAAAGTGACTACAGGATAAGGGAGATTTTGAATTTCTGCGGACACTTGTGGACACTGGACACTTTGATTGTGTGAGGCCCACTGAATATCAGAGCGCTATGTCACAGGCTCGATGGCACAGGTGTGAAAAAAGTGACTACAGGATAAGGGAGATTTTGAATTTCTGCAGACACTTGTGGACACTGGACACTTTTGGATTGTGTGAGGCCCACTGAATATCACAGCGCTATGTCACAGGCTCGATGGCACAGGTGTGAAAAAAGTGACTACAGGATAAGGGAGATTTTGAATTTCTGCAGACACTTGTGGACACTGGACACTTGGATTGTGTGAGGCCCACTGAATATCACAGCCCTATGTCACAGGCTCGATGGCACAGGTGTGAAAAAAGTGACTACAGGATAAGGGAGATTTTGAATTTCTGCAGTCACTTGTGGACACTGGACACTTTTGGATTGTGTGAGGCCTACTGAATATCACAGCGCTATGTCACAGGCTCGATGGCACAGGTGTGAAAAAAGTGATTACAGGATAAGGGAGATTTTGAATTTCTGCAGACACTTGTGGACACTGGACACTTGGATTGTGTGAGGCCCACTGAATATCAGAGCGCTATGTCACAGGCTCGATGGCACAGGTGTGAAAAAAGTGACTACAGGATAAGGGAGATTTTGAATTTCTGCAGACACTTGTGGACACTGGACACTTTTGGATTGTGTGAGGCCCACTGAATATCACAGCGCTATGTCACAGGCTCGATGGCACAGGTGTGAAAAAAGTGATTACAGGATAAGGGAGATTTTGAATTTCTGCAGACACTTGTGGACACTGGACACTTGGATTGTGTGAGGCCGACTGAATATCACAGCCCTATGTCACAGGCTCGATGGCACAGGTGTGAAAAAAGTGACTACAGGATAAGGGAGATTTTGAATTTCTGCAGACACTTGTGGACACTGGACACTTTTGGATTGTGTGAGGCCCACTGAATATCACAGCGCTATGTCACAGGCTCGATGGCACAGGTGTGAAAAAAGTGACTACAGGATAAGGGAGATTTTGAATTTCTGCAGACACTTGTGGACACTGGACACTTTTGGATTGTGTGAGGCCCACTGAATATCAGAGCGCTATTTCACAGGCTCGATGGCACAGGTGTGAAAAAAGTGACTACAGGATAAGGGAGATTTTGAATTTCTGCAGACACTTGTGGACACTGGACACTTGGATTGTGTGAGGCCCACTGAATATCACAGCGCTATGTCACAGGCTCGATGGCACAGGTGTGAAAAAAGTGACTACAGGATAAGGGAGATTTTGAATTTCTGCAGACACTTGTGGACACTGGACACTTTTGGATTGTGTGAGGCCCACTGACTATCACAGCGCTATGTCACAGGCTCGATGGCACAGGTGTGAAAAAGTGACTACAGGATAAGGGAGATTTTGAATTTCTGCAGACACTTGTGGACACTGGACACTTTTGGATTGTGTGAGGCCCACTGAATATCAGAGCGCTATGTCACAGGCTCGATGGCACAGGTGTGAAAAAAGTGACTACAGGATAAGGGAGATTTTGAATTTCTGCAGACACTTGTGGACACTGGACACTTGGATTGTGTGATGCCCACTGAATATCAGAGCGCTATGTCACAGGCTTGATGGCACATGTGTGAAAAAAGTGACTACAGGATAAGGGAGATTTTGAATTTCTGCAGACACTTGTGGACACTGGACACTTGGATTGTGTGATGCCCACTGAATATCAGAGCGCTATGTCACAGGCTCGATGGCACAGGTGTGAAAAAAGTGACTACAGGATAAGGGAGATTTTGAATTTCTGCGGACACTTGTGGACACTGGACACTTTGATTGTGTGAGGCCCACTGAATATCAGAGCGCTATGTCACAGGCTCGATGGCACAGGTGTGAAAAAAGTGACTACAGGATAAGGGAGATTTTGAATTTCTGCAGACACTTGTGGACACTGGACACTTTTGGATTGTGTGAGGCCCACTGAATATCACAGCGCTATGTCACAGGCTCGATGGCACAGGTGTGAAAAAAGTGACTACAGGATAAGGGAGATTTTGAATTTCTGCAGACACTTGTGGACACTGGACACTTGGATTGTGTGAGGCCCACTGAATATCACAGCCCTATGTCACAGGCTCGATGGCACAGGTGTGAAAAAAGTGACTACAGGATAAGGGAGATTTTGAATTTCTGCAGACACTTGTGGACACTGGACACTTTTGGATTGTGTGAGGCCTACTGAATATCACAGCGCTATGTCACAGGCTCGATGGCACAGGTGTGAAAAAAGTGATTACAGGATAAGGGAGATTTTGAATTTCTGCAGACACTTGTGGACACTGGACACTTGGATTGTGTGAGGCCCACTGAATATCAGAGCGCTATGTCACAGGCTCGATGGCACAGGTGTGAAAAAAGTGACTACAGGATAAGGGAGATTTTGAATTTCTGCAGACACTTGTGGACACTGGACACTTTTGGATTGTGTGAGGCCCACTGAATATCACAGCGCTATGTCACAGGCTCGATGGCACAGGTGTGAAAAAAGTGATTACAGGATAAGGGAGATTTTGAATTTCTGCAGACACTTGTGGACACTGGACACTTGGATTGTGTGAGGCCCACTGAATATCACAGCCCTATGTCACAGGCTCGATGGCACAGGTGTGAAAAAAGTGACTACAGGATAAGGGAGATTTTGAATTTCTGCAGACACTTGTGGACACTGGACACTTTTTAGATTGTGTGAGGCCTACTGAATATCACAGCGCTATGTCACAGGCTCGATGGCACAGGTGTGAAAAAAGTGACTACAGGATAAGGGAGATTTTGAATTTCTGCAGACACTTGTGAACACTGGACACTTTTGGATTGTGTGAGGCCCACTGAATATCACAGCGCTATGTCACAGGCTCGATGGCACAGGTGTGAAAAAAGTGATTACAGGATAAGGGAGATTTTGAATTTCTGCAGACACTTGTGGACACTGGACACTTGGATTGTGTGAGGCCCACTGAATATCAGAGCGCTATGTCACAGGCTCGATGGCACAGGTGTGAAAAAAGTGACTACAGGATAAGGGAGATTTTGAATTTCTGCAGACACTTGTGGACACTGGACACTTTTGGATTGTGTGAGGCCCACTGAATATCACAGCGCTATGTCACAGGCTCGATGGCACAGGTGTGAAAAAAGTGAATTGTAGAATTGGGCAGAATAGGAATCTCCCTAGAGTGTAGGTCTGTAAGAACGGAACAAGTCCTCCACTTATCCTTCCACTGTGTCACACAGATAGCTTCACTGTGGCTGTGATAACAGCCGTTACACGGTACTGTGTGAGGAGCGTACACCGCTGTATGGTGTGAATAAATGCACGCTCAGTACCTCAGCAGGACAAAAAAAAAATTGGGATTGCTTTTAAAAAAGCAGTTTGCAGAGCAGTGGGGAAACAGCAATGCAGCTGTCAGGAAGCCTTAGAAGGCAGCCTAACAACCAACACCGCTGATCCACCACAATATAGCCTCCCCTTGCACTGCACACACAGTGACTGGTGTGTTGTACACGTAAAATCGCTAGCAGCAGAAGCAGTTTTTTTGTCTTCTTCCCTGCCTAACGCTCTCCCTACAGAATCAGCAACCTCTCCCTATGCTAAGATCGGCAGTAGTAAGATGGCGGTCGGCGTGCACGCCCTTTTATAACCCCTGTGACGCCCACCAAAGCAAGCCAATCACTTGCATGCCCTTCTGAAAGATGGTGGTGACCCCTGCCTATGTCATCACATTGCCCACAGTGTCCGTGGATCCTGATTGGCTGAAAAAGAGCGCTAAACAAACTTTTGAAACGCGACTTTGGCGCGTACGTCGCCGACCTCGTGGCCGACCTCATCCTAGGGTCGGGTTTCGTTTCATGAAACCCGACTTTGCCAAAAGTCGGCGACTTTTGAAATTGTTCGACCCGTTTCGCTCAACTCTAATAGGGGGCTTTCATGTTACTTGTAGCACAAAGGATCTGGAAAAGCTAAATGGCTCCTTGCTCCCCAAAAGAAATTCAGCAAATTCTCTGCTCCCAAATCCAAAATGCCCCCTCCCTTCTGAGCCCTAGTGTGCATAAACCATATTTAGCATCCACATGTTTGGCATTTCTGTAGTGATGAGAGCCTGCCTAATTTACAGGTGTGTGTCTTCAGAAGCATGAGCTGGGCATAATGTTCTGGTCACTACAGTGTACAGGTCACTACAATGGCAGTTTGAAATTTTCACTCAGCAACCTCCACCATTGCTTGTTTCTGGAAAACAACATTTGTAGATAAATTTCTAAAGGGTTATAATTTCCAAAATGTAGTTACTTGAGGAGGGATTCTGCTTTTCTAGCACTTTAGCCATTAGGGCTCTTTATATGAAATCTGCAAACTAGTCTAGGAAATTTTGCGCTCGCGGAGGCAAATAGAGCTCCGTCTCTCCTGAGTCACTCCATAGTAGTACTGTACAGCCACATATGGGGTATTTCAACATTCAGCAGATACGAAGGCAGCATGCCAAAATGCACGCTGGGGAGGACGCCAGCTGGGTGCCAGGAATTCACACTGCCATTGTAAGTCATTTTTCACTTTGGATACAATTTATCATTATTATTCCAGTGTGCACTTATACACATTTTATTTTGTGTTACACCATGTATGTGAATTTTTCACCTTCACAATAAGTACTCTATATTTTATGACCCACACTTTGATATTTATCATGTACTTGCATTGATTGTGATTTCACTTTCCCTTTGCTTGCACAAGCACTTTTTCGATTTTTGCACATTTTGTTTTTCTTTAGCACTTTATACCTGCTTTTGTATATCCCCCCTTGCTTTTCCATTCAATACCTTTCTTTCTAGGTGCTTCCTTATCTGTATGGTATTTTTATGTAACTTTTTTTTTAAAAACTTTGCCTGTTATTGTACTTGTTTAAATAATAAATTGTTGAATTTTTATACTTCAATATATGGGCCTTTATGGTCGGTTTTTCTGTGGCTCTCGCTTTTTGCTCGTTTCAATTCCCGACTGTTCACTTGTCACTACTTCGGTCCGGCTTCTTGGTCGCAGGGTTATTACTTTACTTACCTTTACTTACTCACTTATTTCATAATTTGGTATACATTTTCCCAGCCTCCTTCAAGCTTCTCCTTTGTCATTTTATAATTCAGCAGATACATTTTGGTTCCATTTTTACCCTTTTCCCAGTATGAAAATGGAAAACTTGGGGCTAATACAATCTTGGTGGTAAAATGTAAATTATTTTTTATTCACTGCCCAGTGGTATAAAAGTCTGTGACACACCTGTGGTGTCAATATAATCACTGCACCCCTAGATGAATTCATTGAGAGGTTTAATTGGTAAAATGGGGTCACTTATGGGGGGATTCTGCTGTTCTGGCACCTCATGGGCTTTGCCAATGTAATATGGCATTCTCAAACAAGTGCTGCAAAATCTGAACTGTAATATGGCGCTGCTTCCCTTCTGAGCTTTGCACTGTGCCTCAAAATTAGTTTTCAGCCTGGGGTATCAATGATATCAGGAGAAATTGCACAACAAATTTTATGGAACAATTTCTCCTGTTACCCTTATGAAAATTCAAAATTTGGAACTAAAAACAGTTTATCTGAAAAAAATGTGATTTTTTTTAATTTTCAAGGCTTAACATTATAAACTTCTGTGAAGCACCTATATACTTTCCCTAAGGGGTCTAGTTTCCAAAGTTGTATCACTTTTTGGGGGTTTCCACTGCTCATACACATCAGAGGCTCTCCAAACATGACATGGCAACCGCTAATTATTCCATCCAAATTTTACATTCAAAAAGTCAAATGGTGCTCCATCTCTTCCGAGCCCTGCCGTGTGCCCAAACAGTAGATTTCTCCCACATATGGTGTATCAGCATACTCAGGAGAACTTGCACAATTAATTGTATCGTCTATTTTCTCCAGTTATCTTTGCAAAAGTAAAATAAATTAGGGCTAAAGGAAAAGTTTTGTGAAAGAAAAGTAAATGTTTATTTTTTTCCTTCCACATTCCAAAAATTCCTGTGAAGCATATAGGCCCCTCAAAGTCACGTCAAATGTGAGGTGGTTCCTAAAAAATTATTTTGCAAATTTTGGTTGTAAAAATGAGAAATCGCTGGTCAACTTTTAACCCTTTCAACTTATTAACAAAAAATTATGTTTCAAAATTTGTGCTGATGTAAAGTAGACATGCGTGAAATGTTTTTTATTAACTATTTTGTGCGATATGACTCTCTGATTTAATGAAATAAAAATTAAAAGTTTGAAAATTGCAAAATATTCAAAATTTGCGCTAAATTTCCTTTTGTTCACAAATAAATGCAATTCATGTAAAATAAATTTTACCACTATCATAAAGTACAATATGTCCCAAGAAAACAGTCTCAGAATCAGTGGGATCCATTGATATGCAAATTGCCTCTTCCGAGAGGAAGAGGACTTGAACTCTATAGCGCCACCTGTTGGTAGTATCGATCCTACAAGTCACAACCCTTTAACGAGTCTTGCCATATTACTTAGGATAAAAGCCAAATCAGAATCTCAATTTGCAGACACGGTGTTTTGGGCTATTGGCTCTTGTCAGTGCAAAGTATGAGAACTGATTTGGCTAGGTGAGAGGCTCTGGACTGAGGTCTAAGGGGTAAGGTTTCTCCTTGTGGAGAGTGACATACCAGCTATGGATTGTCAAGATAAGACACCGTGTCTGCAAATTGAGATTCTGATTTGGCTTTTATCCTAAGTCATATTACAAGACTCGTTAAAGGGTTGATCGTGACTTGTAGGATTGCTACTACCAACAGGTGGCACTATAGAGTTCAAGTCCTCTTCCTCTCTGAAGAGGCAATTTGCATATTATTTTCCCAGAGGAGCATTGCGCGGCGAATAAGCATCCTTACCTTGACAAGCCAGAGCTGGTATGTCACTCTCCACAAGGAGAAACCTTTCCCCTGGGATCCATTGAAGCATTCCAGAGCTATCACCTCATAAACTGACACTGGTCAGAATTGAAAAAATTGGCTTGGTCAGGAAAGTGAAAAGAGGATTCGGGGTGAAGGGGTGAAGGGGTTAAAAGGCTAATGGATGTTCCATGGGTAACTGTACAGCAACCCAGACCTAAGAATACCCTCGACACAAAGTTCATATGCTTAACTGCTTTGTAAGGAAATATTACTTTTGGTTGTTGTTGTTAAATAATTTGAACAGATGTCTTCTTGGCTCAAATATCTGTGGTTAAGCCAAGTATTAATGTCACTGAATCATGGTGTGATTTGAAAAAAGCCAAAATATTGTAGTAAAGGGAAAATCTTATATCTCAAAATATATTGTCACAAAATTTACTTTAAAAAATTTATCAATTAAAAAAGATGAGCACATGAAGCTTCAAGTCATCTTCAGGATTCTTGTTAAAAGATTTCCAGGGTTATGATAATGATGACGTATTGTAAAGATAGGAAGCAAGCAATAGGGTGGACACCACCAATTCCTTTAGACATTGAATAAAAGATGGAATATACCAAACATAAAACAGACATCATACGATGTCCACAGAAATTAGATAATGTGTCTCAAACACCCTATATCCATGGTGTCAAAATGTTAATAGTAGAAAAAGTCATAAGCTCATCAACCCACCCATACACCGTAGTCTTATTAAACTCATACATATAGACAATGATGAACATACGCCAAGGATGCCATCACATCAATATGGCTGTAACTCATCTCAGCACCAACCCAGCACACTCAACTCCCTCTGACTGTAGAAAATCCCAGCAAATGAACCCATGTCACATAGGTATATTTTATTGCACCTATATCTCTTTTTCTGTGTTCAAAAAATGGGCAAAAAAAAGAAACAACAAAAATATATAATGTAAATAATTATACAGCCAAATAAAAATTAAAAATTAATAAATTAATAATTAACCAATGTGTTTCTTCCAAAGAATGGATGGCAGACCATCCGGTATGTATGAAAAAACCAACTGCTGATGTATCAAAGAGAACCAGAATAATGGGAATGTACATATAAACACTAAAATAGAGGCAAAATGTATATAAAATAAGCCTTTATTAAAATTATGGCCAGACAACAACAACGGCAATATATGAAAAAACGTATAAAAAATGGCAAAAAAACCGCATAATACATAAATGGTTAAGTATCTGCACTAATGATAATATCACCACTATAGAATAGAAAATGTTAAATGAGTCATATATAATAATCCCTATATGTAGCAACCAAGAAACATGATAGGCACAATAAAACCAAAAATAAAATATAAAGGTCTATAGTGAAAAATAATATATACTCAGTATTAGTGAGAAACTAATATATATACGTGTATACATATATAAAAGTGATTAATGTGCACCAAAAATTTTTTTTTATATATGTGTGTATAAACAAATGATGGTAAAAAGAAAAAGGAAAAGAAATAATGTGTGCCAAACGGTAGCTATATAAAAGCCTATCATGAAAAAGCGCTATATGGCAGAAATAAACCAGGAGCAGAAGCCAGACAGCACATGCGCTAAACAATGGTAAAAAGACCACAAAAAACCCCATGAAAAGCACTATATGGCAGAAATGGGCCAAAACCATAAACCAGACAGCACATGTGCTAAATAATGTCGCATAAGTAAAATGGGCCAAATTAAGTAAGACCTAATATACCTGGCAGTGGCTAATGAAGCGCTTGCACAGAGGATATGTGCCCAAACTATGCAGCACTATAAAGCACAATGCACTGCTTGGAAGACAAATGCTGTGGCAATAATCAGAATAATGAGCTACAAGGGCACACCGCAATGGGACGCCCATGCAACAAAAACTGTCCTGAAAATATAATGCAATATAGCACGATAGGTTACCTAGAGAGTGAATGACCAGAGAGTGGTGAAGGCGGTGTGCCAAAAAGAACGCGCCCCGACGCGCGTTTCGGAAAAGCTCCTTCGTCAGGGGGATGGTTCTCTTTGTTACATCAGCAGTTGGTTTTTTCATGTGTTCAAAAAATGGCATAAAAATGGGGAAAAAAGGGAATCTGTTGGTATGTTTTTGCAGTATAATCTAAGCACATCATGAGGTCGGGGCCTAAGACACAGATCTCATACCCATGTACCTGATGCAAACTGGAGTAGCAAGCACTTGCGCGCAACACTAATGACGACATATTCAATATGACGACCTAATGATATCTAGTTCTGTGTCATATTTGTGGGTTCAAAATGCTCACTATACCCCTGGATAAAACCCTTGAGGTGTGGTTTCCAAAATGGGGTCACTTGTGGGTGGTTTCTACTGTTTAGGCACATCAGGGGCTTTCTAAATGTGACATGGCGTCAGCTCTTGATTCCAGCCAATTTTGTGTTCAAAAAGTAAAATGGTGCCCAGATCAAAGACCCATCCCAAAGCACGAGAATCTTATAAACTGAAAACTACAAATACAGATTAAAGAACAACCACAAGATGGATTTCATCAACCTAGTTATCATTTTAATCGGTATAACGATGCCAGTCTGATAGTATCTGTAGTTTACTAAGCAAAAACCTGCCAACAGGCTCACTTTAGGAGAAAAAGACTACAGTAAGTAACTGGATGGATTTATACCCCTCTAAATTGACCATAGTCCTATTATCCAAACTGTATGGTTATATGAGTTGAATATTGAATACATGGCATTAAAGTAATTGTCCTATTGCTTTAATTTTCTGCTCTGTTGGATAATATTAATAACCAAAAACAAACACGTTTAGGAGGCACACTTATGTTATTGGCAGAGAAGAGTGAATACATTCACAGGATCCTTATCCAGCAGCAAAATCATTATTGTGTGCTTTTTGGATGGGTTCCCAGTGAATCACTTTCCTGCTGGAATTAGTGGCTACTTGTCTGATTAGCTGGCCTGCCATTACATCATCATTGCATGATGATGACGCAAGCTTGACGTCGCACAAGGCTAGTTAATCAAAAGAGGATCCGCAGATGGTGGTACGTAGGGGGAAATTCACAGTGCTCTTGTTTGTCAGCAACAGAATACAGACATGGCCACTAAATCAGGGTCTAGAGAATCAATTCCCTCATCTCTAGCTATTTGCCCATCTCAGACCTCTGTCGTAATAGAAAAATGGATTTTCTCTTTCTCAAGTGCCGCTTGAATGACCTACTTTTATATCAAGAATATATGTAGTATTAAGAACAAGGTTATATTTACCATTTGATTTTTTCCTCTATTGCATTCTTTACATTTTGTGCACTTAACTATATTTTGTGTAGAGAGCCATAGTGATTACTCTTTACCCAGGTTCTGTTGCAGAAATGTGAGCAATAACTTTATTGGAATGTACTTCAAAGTGACATTTGAACTTTCCAATGTTGAATTACAAGTCACCAGAAAAAGGTCCAGCAAGTGGCATCATGAAAGTCATTTATAAAGCGCTGGGGGTTTCAGTGCTTTACAGACACAAAAATTGGACTCTATCTATCCAATATCCATCTATCACATTTTTTTCCAATGAGTCAATATACTTACAAAATCCTTCCATAGATCTAATGATGAATCCATTACTTAAAGCATTTTATTATTTTATAAAGGTTTTCATCTCTATCCCGCTGAATGAAAGTTTTTTTAAACCATAAAACACAAAACTAATATTCTTGAATGGATTCAGCAACTCCCATTGGAGTCTGTGCAAAATTAATATAAAAAAATATTGATGTAATATAAATTTTAAACATTTACATTTCAAGTACTCTACTCTGAAGTTAAAATGTTCCCTCTCCAATTCTACCTGTCATTTAAATATAACTTCTCTAAAGCCATGTTCACATAGGGTTTGGCCATACGTTCAATGGGTCTGTCAGGGCATACATTCAAATCTCAAAAAACAGGATTCGGGTGAATGCGGGGACTATAATGATGCAATGTCACAGTGTGGTCTACCAAACATAATTTTCAGCCATATATTACGAATTGAGGCAAGCAACAAGATGTAGCCATTATTATGGTGAATATTTGCATCAGAGCAAATGCACAAATAACAGATTTTCCCCGATTGAACCACTAAGTCTAGAGGAAAATGCTATGTGAACGCTATGTGCACATGATGACTTTTTCAGGTGGCTAGCCCTATAATTCACCTAAAAAATAACTTAATAGACATTTAAAAGAATGAACAAATGCAGTACAATGGGAAAATGACTGAATGTAAATATACTATCCATATATCAGTCATTGAAATTCCTTTTACAGCTTCAATTTTGTAAAACTGTGAAGCTGTTAATAGACATGACCTGACCATTTTTCAAGTGACTTCACCTTGGAAGCTGCTTAGTACTTAATGTAGAAAAGTAAAAATATTCTGGTGGCAAATCCGTTGTATTAAATTAAAGAAAGGCTCCAAAAAAAACTCTTCGGCAAAATGCCACTGGCATAGTCTATAGGCTCAGAGGTGCATCCATACATGCAGCTGTACAAGGTACTGCAGCTTAGCCACATTCAGGCCCCTTCAAGTATTGATTGGTAGACTTTTGAGCTTCCACAGATTAAAAATTGATGTTAGCATTATTGCATTGCATAAAATAATAGCAGTAATACACTAATAATCACCTTGTAGGTCTCTAAAAATTGCATTATCATGCACTCTTTGTTTCATTCACTCGACACTCTTTGTTTCATTGCAGCCATTTGGAAAAAAAAGTTCATTTTTTCTCATTAATGTACACTCTGCACCCCATCTTGACTGAAAAAACAGAAATGAAGAATTCTTTGCAAATGTATTAAAAAACGAAAACTGAAATAACACATGGTCATATGTATTCAGACTCTTTGCTCAGTATTGAGTAGAAGCACCCTTTTGAGCTAGTACAGCCATGAGTCTTCTTGGGAATGATGCAACAAGTTTTTCATACCTGGATTTGGGGATCCTCTGCCATTCTTCCTTGCAGATCATCTCCAGTTCCATCAGGTTAGATGGTGAACATTGGTGGACAGGCATTTTCAGATCTCTCCAGAGATTATCAGGGCTCTGGCTGGGCCAGTCAAGAATGGTCACAGAGTTGTTCTGAAGCAACTCCTTTGTTATTTTAGCTGTGTGCTTAGGGTTATTGTCTTGTTGAAAGGTGAACCTTCGGCCAAGTCTGAAGTTTTCATGCAGGATATCTCTTTACTTGGCCGCATTCATGTTTTCTTCAATTGCAACCAGTCGTCCTGTTCTTGCAGCTGAAAAAACACCCCATAGCATGATGCTGCCACCAACATGTTTCACTGTTGGGATTGTATTGGGCAGGTGATGAGCAGTGCCTGGTTTTCTCCACACATAGCGCTTAGAATTATCACCTAAAAAGTTCCATCTTCATCTCATCAGACTGGAGAATCTTATTTCTCATAGTCTTGGAGTCCTTCATGTGCTTTTTAGCAAACTCTATGCAGGCATTCACATGTCTTGCACTGAGGAGAGACTTCTGTCGGGCCACTCTGCCATAAAGGCCCGACTGGTGGATAAATATAATATATATATATACTGTGGTAGAGCTGCTCACTCGGCTGGACACAGAGGTTTAAACGGGCAACTGTTTCTTTAAGAACATGCTTGGTTTATTGAAGGCAGCATAAACCAAGCTTGGGAAAATAAACAAGGCACTCTGGGCCAAACAGCAAAGCAAAGAAACAAAAAGAAGCACAGTCCTTTTCCCTAGCGGGGATCAGGCCGCTCACAGTTAGCAATGTCCACGGTTCAGGCTTTAGCACACACTTTCCTGGAGTGCTCCCTCTCCAGGCACCACTGCACACTGGAAGCTTTGGCAGTCCGTCATTTAAGCCCAGACCATGTGACTCATCCAACATGTGGCTGATCACATGATCTTGACATCACATAGATCCTGTCAGGTGAAGATACGGTGGACATTCTCCTACCCGCTCTTTGAATGTCCCCTAAAAGCACCACATAATATAACTTTCATTTAACCCTCCCAACATGTAGTGTGCTGGAGGAAACTTCCGGTTTTACATCACTGATGCCATTATGCTCAGTGACACATATCTCCCCTCTATCTCTTCACCATGCTTAGTGGGGCACATACAGACACACAATGCAAAGATTGAGTCAACTCCCCTTTTTATCTGGTTTCAGGTGTGATTGTCATGTTGCATACACCTGTTACTTGCCACAGGAAAGTTGGAGCGAGCAGCATGTGCTTGAAACAGAGTTGTTTACCCACATTTTTGGAAAGGTGCCAACAATTTTGTCAGGCTCATTTTTGAGTTTTGTGTGAAATTATGTCCAATTTGCCTTTTTTCCTCTTTTTTGGTGTTTTTCTAACACATGCAAAGGATATAACAAAACATGTGTAATTGAAATAATATTCTATGCAATGACTGTATATAATATACAAGCATAACACTTAGAAGCAATGGCCAAAATAAATGGTGCTAAACTGCACCATATAAAATTTACATGTGTCACATATCCATCTTACTTATATAAATCTTCACATCCACTGCCAAGATGATGGATGATTCTCGATTCAAACCTTGAACAAGTGTAGACAATTTTGTCCAACGACATGAATTTGGATTAATAGCTAAATCGTTTTATTTTTACTCAAAGAATAGACTAGCTAGTTCTATGTATCTTGGAGATAAAATTGGAGAATAACTTCTTTAACCCCTTAACCCCAGAGGTATTTTCGTTTTTGCATTTTTGTTTTTTGCTCCCCTTCTTCCCAGAGCCATAACTTTTTTATTTTTCCATCAATATAGCCATGTGAGGGATTGTTTTTTGCAGGGCAAGTTGTACTTTTGAACAACACCATTGGTTTTACCAAGTCATGTACCTGAAAACAGGAAATAAATTCCAAGTGTGGTGAACTTGCAAAACAAGTGCAATCTCACACTTGATTTTTGTTTGGCTTTTTTACTAGGTTCAATAAATGCTAAAACTGACCTGCCACTATGATTCTCCAGGTCATTATGAGTTCATAGACACAAAACATGTCTAGGTCACCGGATCAAGACCCAAAATGGAGCTATGACAGTAGCCCTCAAAAGCCACCAGTGTCTGACTTCATTGATGGAAATCTCTCTCCAGATGATCTGCATGTAGAAACTCTGAATTGTCTTCAGTACCATAACCCTTCCAGTAAACCAGATACTGCAACAATCTGATGACCAGATTGTAACGAAGAACTCGCTCTACCTCATATTTCCTATCTCCTTCCAAATCCACCTCAATTATGTCTTGAGGACTGGTTGTCCCTTCAAATCTTTGTAAAAGGGAAGAATTGTAAGAGTCAGTTATCTGCCAAGTCACAGGGAGTTGCAGTTTAACCGTTACAGGATTCAAAACTTTAATAATCTTATAAAGAAACAAATTTAGGATCAAACTTCTTAGCGGTAACCTATAAATGTAGATTTTTTAAGGACAACAACACTAACTCCCCCACCCTAAAGACAGCGGCCTTCTTATGTCTATAGCTGGCAACTCTTTTTGCCACGTCAGTGGTTACCATGGCCAAGGACAAATAGTTGCAATGCTGTGATGGAAACTTGTTAGACAAGACATAACCCACTGGGGCCTGATGAGAGTCATTTGCTGTGACACAGACTCTACATTTATGGACATACTCATCAACATCCTTATGAACATTCTGCCATCAAAAGAACCTAGAAAGAGATTTCTAAGTAGCAGAAGAATCCAGATCCCCAGCCAAAACAGGTTCATGTACTTCATAAAGAAAATCTACATGTAAAGAGGGAGGTAAATTTGTTTAAAGGCAAGCCTTCCGACACACTCTCCTGAGCATCCTGAATCCGCTGCCTGAGATCTATCTCCAGAGCACCCACCCCCTCACTAAAAAATTTTAACAGGATTTTCCTCCTTTAACTCTGTTTCAAAGCTAGGAACATAGCATCAGCCATAACATTCTTATATGCAGGAAGATAAGTAAAATGAAACAGTGCAAAAAAAAGGGCCCACAGATGTTTGCACACTTAACAGCATCAATACACAATAAATTCTTATCGGTAAAGACTTACCTTATGTCTTGCCCTCTCCAGCCAATGTCTCCATTCTTCAAAGGCTTTCAGTCACCTATATCCTAGTTAAACTCCGCTTGAGAGAACTTCTGAGAGTAAAAAGCACAAGGATGTAGCTACCCATTCTTTTTTTTGCGAAAGAACAGCTCCCATCCACACAGCGGTCGCAGCTACCTCGATCATGAAAGGCAGATTGACCTAAGGTTGACTGAGAACAGAAACCTTAGAATAAGCTGTCATAAGAGCAGAAGAAGCATTTACTGCATCACCTTGTAGAGTCTGTGTCACAGCAAATGCCTCTCATCAAGCCTCAGTGGGTTATGTCTTGTCTAACAATCTTGACGAAGGAATAACTTCTGAAATGAACGTCGGGGATGTGCCACGCCACTTATATACCTGATTTTGGTAAGCTTTACAATCTTTTTTTCATCCAGTCCTTATTTATATACAATTTTCTCTTGTCCAAATGCATCCTCATTGTGATATGGGACTCTGAAGTCTTGTTTTCTTTCACTTATGCGCTGCACTTTACTTATATTATCATGGCACAATATGCTAGTTTATGAGGATTATTGCACGCAGCACTTTCTTGATCAATTGCACATTAATATAATAGTTTTATGTATGTGTATATATATTTTGGTACCTTTTTGTATCACAATTATTTTAACAAGATTTTTTTGCCCATATTTTTTTTAAACAAAGTAGATTTTTTTAATCTGTGTTTCATGTGTCTTTGAGGACTAGAGATCAGTGACTTTGCCTTTTTTAGGGTCGAGTCGGTTTCATGAAACCCGGCTTTCGCAAAAGTCGGGTCGAACGAAATCGGCCGACTATAGGGAAAAGTCGGAGGCTGACTAAAACACAAAACCCAATGCAAGTCAATGGGGAAGCAAAGTCGGCAGGGAGTGGAGGACAGTAAACACACCTACAGTGCCCATTTCAATGCCAAAGACATCAATTCTTATTACTGAAGCTTGTCAACCTTAATTTACTTCATAATAATAGTTACGCATTTAAAACTGGGGGTTATTTGACTAAAGTTGTGGGGGGGTAGGGCTGGCTCCAGGTTTTCTTGTGCCCTGGGCCAAATAGTGTCAGTGCGCCACTTTAACACATACCACAACTCATGATGCTCCGATACGGCAGAGAAATATAGGTATAGTGCAATGACAAATACTTCACTGCTTACATGACATGACTGATCTACAGTTAGGTCCATATATATTTGAACAGAGACAACATTTTTCTAATTTTGGTTCTAGACATTACCACAATGAATTTTAAACAGAACAATTCAGATGCAGTTGAAGTTCAGACTTTCAGCTTTCATTTGAGGGTATCCACATTAAAATTGGAAGAAGGGTTTAGGAGTTTCAGCTCCTTAACATGTGCCACCCTGTTTTTAAAGGGACCAAAAGTAATTGGACAATTGACTCCAAGGCTATTTCATGGACAGGTGTGGGCAATCCCTTCATTATGTCATTCTCAATTAAACAGATAAATGGTCTGGAGTTGATTTGAGGTGTGGTGCTTGCATTTGGAAGGTTTTGCTGTGAAGGAAACATGTGGTCAAAGGAGCTCTCCATGCAGGTGAAACAAGCCATCCTTAAGCTGCAAAAACAGAAAAAATCCATCCGAGAAATTGCAACAACTTTAGGAGTGGCAAAATCTACAGTTTGGTACATCCTGATAAAGAAAGAATGCACTGGTGAACTCATTAATGCAAAAAGACCTGGGCGCCCATGGAAGACAACAGTGGTGGATGATCGCAGAATAATCTCCATGGTGAAGAGAAACCCCTTCACAACAGCCAACCAAGTGAATAACACTCTCCAGGAGGTAGGCGTATCAATATCCAAATCTACCATAAAGAGAAGACTGCATGAAAGTAAATACAGAGGATTCACTGCAGGGTGCAAGCCACTCATAAGCATCAAGAATAAAAAGGCTAGACTGGACTTTGCTAAAAAACATCTAGAAAAGCCAGCACAATTCTGGAAGAACATTCTTTGGACAGATGAAACCAAGATCAACCTCTACCAGAATGATGGAAAGAGAAATGTATGGCAAAGGCGTGGTACAGCTCATGATCCAAAGCATACCACATCATCAGTAAAACACTGCGGAGACAGTGTGGTGGCTTGGGCATGCATGGCTGCCAGTGGCACAGGGTCACTAGCGTTTATTGATGATGTGACACAGGACAGAAGCAGCCGAATGAATTCTGAGGTATTCAGAGCCATACTGTGTGCTCAGATCCAGCCAAATGCAGCCAAACTGATTGGTCGTCATTTCATACTACAGATGGACCATGACCCAGAACATAAAGCCAAAGCAACCCAGCAGTTTATTAAAGCAAAGAAGTGGAATATTCTTGAATGGCCAAGTCAGTCACCTGATCTCAGCCCAATTAAGCATGCATTTCACTTGTTAAAGACTAAACTTCAGACAGAAAGGCCCACAAACAAACAGCAACTGAAAACTATCGCAGTGAAGGCCTGGCAGAGTATCAAAAAGGAGGAAACACAGCGTCTGGTGATGTCCATGAGTTCAAGACTTCAGGCAGTCATTGCCAGCAAAGGGTTTTCAACCAAGTACTAGAAATGAACATTTTATTTACAATTATTTAATCTGTCCAATTACTTTTGGTCCCTTTAAAAACAGGGTGGCACATGTTAAGGAGCTGAAACTCCTAAACCATTCATCCAATTTTAATGTGGATACCCTCAAATGAAAGCTGACAGTCTGAACTTCAACTGCATCTCACTTGTTTTGTTTAAAATTCATTGTGGTAATGCCTAGAACCAAAATTAGAAAAATGTTGTCTCTGTCCAAATATATATTGACCTAATTGTATTTTAAATTGTACAATAGCTAAAAAAAAGGACAGCATATTACTCCATACAGTATTATGGCCACCACATTGTGCGCCATACAGAATAATGAGCCCCATATATTTCTCCATACAGAATAATTGGCTACATATAATGTTCCATACAGTATATGATGAGCTCCACATAATGCTACAGTATATGATGGTCCCCATGGACGATGCTCCAGGGTGTTATGGGCCCAAATAATGCTCCATATATAATGGGCCCCATTTCTAATGCTCCAGTGTATAATGTGCCCCATAGATGCTGCTCCAGTGTCTGATCTGCCCCATTTAGAATGCTCCAGTATATGATGGGCCCCATGGATTATGCTCCAGTGGCTTATCGGCCCAAATAATGCTCCATATATAATGGGCTCCATTTCTAATGCTCCAGTGTATAATGGGCCCCGTAAATGCTGCTCCAGTGTCTGATGTCCCCCATTTGGAATGCTCCAGTATATGATGGGCCTCATGGATGATGCTCCAGTGTATGATGGGCCCTAATAATGCTCCATATATAATGGGCTCCATTTCTAATTCTCCAGTGTATAATGGGCCCCGTAAATGCTGCTCCAGTGTCTGATGTCCCACATTTGGAATGCTCCAGTACATGATGGGCCTCATGGATGATGCTCCAGTGTATGAGGGGCTCAAATAATGCTCCATATATAATGGGCTCCATTTCTAATGTTTCAGTGTATAATGGGCCCCATAGATGCTGCTCCAGTCTCTGTTCTGCCCCATTTAGAATGCTCCAGTATATGATGGGCCCCATGGATGATGCTCCAGTGTCTTATGGGCCCAAATAATGCTCCATATATAATGTGATCCATTTCTAATGCTCCAGTGTATAATGGGCCCGTAAATGCTGCTCTAGTGTCTGATGTCCCCATTTGGAATGCTCCAGTATATGATGGGCCCCATTTTTAATGAACCCAGGCATGGTATGTGAAAAGAGCTCCATGGAGTAATCTGAAGTGTGTGCTGCCGCATACTTCACTTTTGGTGTGGGTGAAGGACACAAGGAAAGGGGTTGCTCCTGACCAGAAGTCTGCATTGACGACTCAGTGCTTGCATTTTTTGAAGCATCAGAAGAGGAGGCGATAGAGCTGGAGGCTGTTTCAGCAATGTAAGCCAAAAACAGTTCCTGATGCTCCCGCTTTAAAAGCAGTCTACCTACTCCCAGAAAAAAGAGCCTTACAGGCCATCCGGAGCTAGACCATGATGCAGGCTCAACACCTCCTGCCTTAGATGCTATTGTGTTTTTGGCACTACCAGCAGATGCACCACCACCACCATCAGTACCAGGTGGCCCCCCATGCCCACGTCTGCATCCTCTTCCACCATAC
Organism: Dendrobates tinctorius; assembly: GCF_039654945.1. NCBI lineage: Eukaryota > Metazoa > Chordata > Amphibia > Anura > Dendrobatidae > Dendrobates > Dendrobates tinctorius. The sequence goes on along the minus strand of NW_027362186.1, from coordinate 89,759 downwards.
TTCCTCATGGTTTGGAAAATGGACCCAAAATACCAGCAGATATGTGGTACTGTGTCAGAAGCGTACAGCTCTATACAGTCTAGGAATAACAGTAAATCTCCGTATATATTTCATGAATCACACACAGACGCTCATAGGCTCAGTATGGAGTACACAATAAAATAAAAAGTTGAATAAGGGTACAGTATCAACAGAAAGAAGGTATATATATATAGTATAGTGTAAACATTCTGAATCTCCGTATATATTTCAGGAGACAGACACAAACGCTCTCAGGCCCAGTATGGATTACGCAAGAATATGAAAAACTGTACATGGGTAATGTAACACAAGCGTACAGCTGTATACAGTGTTGGGGTTATCTTAAATCTCCAAATATATTTCTGGAGTAACAGACAGACGTTCACAGGCTCATTATGGATTACGCCAGAATCTGAATAGCAAAAAAGGTTACTGTATCAGAAGCGTATAGCTGTATACAGTGTTGGCCAAATTTGAAACCTCGGTATATATTTCCAGAGTCACGCCCAGACACTCACTCAGTCTGGGTTTGACCATAATAAAAAATGTTTCAAAAAAGGTACTGGATAGCAAGATAGCAAGTATATATATTATAGGGTACAATTGAAATCTCTGTATACATAGTCCCATAGTCACTCTCAGACACCTTACTCAGTATGGATTTGACTGTAATATTAAATGTTGAACAAAGGTACTGTATAACAAGATACAACTGTATCGAGTATAGGGTAAAAATTGGTATCTCCGATTCACAGTATATATAGAAGGCGTAAACCACACATGCTCACTCACTATGGATGATACCATAATAAAAAATTTTGAACAAAGGTACTGTATCAGCACATACCAGGTGTATCCAGTCTAGGGGTAATTGTAAATTTTCGCCTATACTTCCGGAGTCAGATACAGACACTTACAGGCTCAGTATGTATTACACCAGAATTTAAAAAGTAGAAAAAGGGAAAGGTATTCGAAGCGTACACCAGTATACAGTGTTGTGGTACTTTTAAATCTTCGTATATGTTTCAATCTCAGTAAGCCAGTCCAGACTCTCCGCTACTGGAAACTACATGGATACAAGTACAGATGGAACGTCGAGTGTTTGCAGAAATTTGGGAATTACTCAACGTTGGAAAACCTCCCGGTAGATGTTGCAGAGGCAAGCAGACCCTCAATTACTGTGTCTGTGGAGACAGCAAAAATGGTTCTTTGTGAAGAAAGGATTGCTTTATCGCAGTAACGTGGATAACATCACCGTTACTCGTCTCCATCAAATTGTGATCACAGGCAGAGATGTAGACATGGTCGTCACTGCCTATCATGATGTGTCTGGTTATATTGGAGTGCAAAAGACAGAAGCCAAAGGCTGTAGGCGATTCTATTGGATTGGCATGAGAGGAGACATTGAAAATTGGTGGCAGGAATGTCACACGTCTGTGACTATCACAACTGTGAAAGGTAATCATAAAGCACCACTGCATCCGCTTGTAAGTTGACGTCCATTACAAATGGTAGCCATTGATCATCTGAAGGTAGAGGCCAGCAGGACAGGCCATAGCTACATCTTAACCATCATCGATCAATACACCAAATTTCTAGTGGCCGTCCCTGTGAAGGATTTAACTGGCCAGACTACACAGAGGTGGAGCAGGGAGAGGTAAATATTTCAACTTGCAAGTGCTGTGGCCATGACCAAGCAGGGGGGGCTCACTCATGGGCGACGGTACTGGCATAGGGCCCCTCATAATACGCTGGTGTGTCTGACAGTGAGTGGGCCCCCCCACCATCAGAGACACTGTACTGTACTATGAGGGGCCCTGTGCCAGTGCCATCAGCCATCAGTGGGCCCATCCACCTGTTCAGAGCAACAGCACTTGCCCGGGTGCGCCAGATGTTGACCCCAGCCCTTGGGGGGGTGGGCAGCCCAGTTAGGGAGGTTTAAAAAATGGCATATGTTGATGTGTAGGCTGGACATTCAGCTGCTGCAAATGGCGGAATTGGGCAAGTCCGAGGAAGAGAAGGACAAAAGCGAGGCAGTTTTCTGGCAACCTATGTGTCATCAGGGGAAGGTGGGACAAAATCCTTTGAAACCCATGCATGGTTCATTTTAATGAAGGTTAGATCATCAACATTTTGGGTCGACAGATGGGTCCTTTTTTCTGTCAGGATTGATCCAGCAGCACTGAAGACTCTTTCAGATAACACACTAGCAGCAGGGCAAGCGAGCTCCTGTAAGGCATATTGTGCCAATTCAGGCCAGGTGTCCAGCTTAGAGGCCCAATAGTCAAAGGGGAATGACCTGTGAGGGAGAACATCGATATGGGAGGAGAAGTAGTTGGTAACCATAGTTGACAACTGCTATCTCTTGTCACTTTTAATCAATGCAGTATTACCAGCCATGTGAGCGGAACTTGAGAAATCATTCCACAACATGTTCATTAAACCCCTGTCTCCAACGCCACTTCGGCTGTGTGCACCATGAACACCTCTTCCATTGTGCCCACTACGGCTCATGGGAGAACCAGCACCACTGCTGTGTGCTGGGAAAACCTCATACAAACGGTTTACCAGAGTTACTTGTTTGCTAGCCTATATTATCTCTAGGTTCTCCTGTGGCAAGATGTTGTGTAATTTGCCTTTGTAGCGTGGATTGAGGATGCTGGCCAGCCAGTAGTTGTCATCCTTCATCATTTTGGCAATGCGGCGCTCCCTTTTTAGGATCCGCAAGGCATAATCGCACATGTGGGCCAATGTTCCAGGTGTCAATAATGCTCTGCCACTGCTGGGTGGAGGAGCACTTTCTGGCAAATCCACAGTCACGCACAAACCCTATACCTGACCTTTGAATGCCAACATTTTCTCTTGCCCCCTTAGAAGCATCTTCCTGCCCAAAATAATCATCCCCCTCATCCTCCTCCTCTTCCTCTTCTTCCTCCACCTCGCCAGGACAGTTCCCTGACCAGACATTGGCTGTCAGCAAGGTTTCCCTCCTCCTCCTCCTGTTCCTCCTCCGCTGCAGACGCCAGATCCTTAATGTGCATCAAACTTTGCATGAGCAGATGCATAAGTGGGATGCTCATGCTTATGATGGCGTCATCTGCGCTTACCAGCCATGTGCATTCCTCAAAACACTGAAGGACTTTACAGAGGTCTTTCAGCTTTGACCACTGTACACCCGACAATTCCATGTCTTCCTTCAAACTGCCTGCCCATGTATCCTCCCACAAATGCATTACAGCCTGCCTCTGTTCGCACAGCCTCTCAACCATGTGCAGGGTGGTGTTCCACCTTGTTGCAATGTCTATGATTAGACGGTGCTTGGGGAGGTGGAGCAATCGCTGCAGCTTCTGCATACGACTGGAGTGTACGGCCAAGCGACGGATGTGTGAGCACAGTCTTCGCACCTTATGGAGCAGGGATGTTAACTCCGGATAGTTATTAAGGAAGCACTGCACCACCAGGTTCAAAGTGTGAGCCTGGCAAGGTATGTGTGTGAGTTTTGCAAGAGCTATGGCTGCTACAAAATTATGGCCGTTATCACTGACTACCTTGCCTCGCTCAAGATGTAGACTGCCCAGCCATGACTCAGTTTGTCGCTGCAAGTAGTCGGCCAGTACCTCCGCGGTGTGTCTGTTGTCACCCAAAGACATAATCTTTAACACAGCCTGCTGACGCTTACCACTAGCTGTTCGATAGTGGGACACCTCGTGTGCAACACTGCCAGCTGTGGATGGAGTGCTTGTGTGACTGCGCTTTGTTGATGAGCTTTCGCTTATGGAGGAGGAGGGTTGAAAGCCTACAGCCAACTGTTTCCTATACCGTGGGCTTGGCAGCACTGTTCCACCGCCGCTGTCCCCTGTGGAGCCTGCATCCACCTCATTAGCCCAGTGCGCAGTGTTGGACACGTAACGCCCCTGAGCCTGCCTACTGGACCATGCATCTGGAGGTGCACCTTTCCACTCACTGATTGCTTGAGCGCATGGACAATGTGGTCTTTCAAATGCAGATGGAGGGCTGGGATGGCTTTTTGAGAAAAGAAGTGCCGACTGGGTAGGTCATAGCATGGGACTGCGTAGGCCATGAGCTCACGGAAAGCTTCGCTTTCAACCAAATGGTAGGGCATAATCTCTAACAAGATTAGTTTGGCAATGTAGGCGTTCAAACACAGTGTACGCGGATGAGAGGATGAGTACTTTCTTGTCCTACTCAGAGTGTCTGGTAGGGTGAGCTGGACTGGAGAGCTGCATATGAGGAAGTAGCGGTGGACCAGCTGGAGTGAGAGGGGATTGGTGATGGTATTGGTGGTGATGGCCTAGATTCAGTGTTGTGTTGCAAAACCATTGTGATTCCCAGAGTGCTTTGGCCTTGCGACGAAACCTCAACATTTAGTGCTGGTGGTGTGTTTAACGGTGGCAGTGGTCTTACAGTGGGGGAAGCGATGGAGCGTTGCTGGCTATTTTCAGTCTGAGCAGGTGCTCATGTGCTACCTGAGGTTTTGTAGTCCGTCCACGCTTGCAAGTGCATGTTGGTAAAATGTCTAAGCATGCAACTGGTATTCGAATTTCTGAGTTGTTTACCTCGGCTAAAGGTCTTTCCCCACTTCTTACAGGTAACCTTTCCCTCATCAATAGGATTTTGGATGAAGAAGTGCCACACTGCACTCTTCCTACTATGGTATACATTTTCTGGCCTTGCACGCTGTGCTAAGTTGACCATTTGGCCAAGCTGTCCTGCAACTCTTTTAGTTTTTGGTCCACGCTTTTGGACAGCTACGGGCATGCCAGATAACCGCTGCTGCGATGTCAATGCCTGCTGCGGATCCTTCTCCTTATCTGAACTATTGCCAGCGCCTCCCTCCTCCACAAATGGATGCCAATCTGGGTCAAGAACTGGGTCATCCATCACCTCCTCTTCAAAGTCATCTGCACCTTCCTCTTTACCTTCCTCTATGTCACCGTGTAAGGTGGTATAGTATGCGGGAAGGGGCAACTGAGTTTCATCAGGGTCAGATTCTGGCTCAGTAGAATAAGAGGGCAATGTAGTGCTCTGGGTCAATGTACCAGCAGAATCATCTAGCAGTGGCTGTGCATCAGTGCACTCTATGTCAGATTCATCTTGGACTGGGGAATTCAGGATTTGACTGGATAACCCAGGCATGGTATGTGAAAAGAGCTCTAAAAGAGTAATCTGAAGTGTGGGCTGCCGCATCCTTAACTATTGAAGGTGGTGAAGGACGCAAGGAAAGTTGTTTTTCGTGACCAGAACCCTGCACTGACGACTCCGTGCTTGCAGGTTTCGAATGTTCAGAAGAGGAGGCAATAGAGCTGGTGGCTGTTTCAGCAATGTACTCCAAAACCTGTTCCTGATGCTCCGGCTTTAAAAGCGGTTTTCCTACTCCAAGAAAAGGGAACCTTACTGGCCTTCTTGGGCCAGACGATGACGCAGGCTCAACACCTCCTGCCTTAGCTGCTATTGTGCTTTTGCCAGAACCAGCCGATGCACCACCACCATCAGTACCAGTTGCGCCCCCCTGCCCACGTCCGCGGCCTCTTCCACCATACTTCCTCCTGTTTGGGAAAATGTACCAAAAATACCAGCAGAGATATGGTACTGTATGAGGAATGTCCAGCTGTGTAAGGTGTATTAAAAAAATTAAATCTACGAATATATTTTGTTAGTCACAGATGCTCTCCCAGTATGTATTTGACCGTAATCCAACAAGCAGATATACGGTACTGTATCAGAAGTGTACAGCTGTATACTTTTTTGTGTAACTAACAATCTCCATATATGTATTTGCGGAGTGTCACACACACACGCTGACTCTGTATAGATGTGACTGTAATGTGAACGGCAGATATACAATACTGTTTGAGAATCGGACAGCTCAATACGGTGTTTGGAGAAATGGAAATGTCCGTGTATTTATTTACGGAGTGACACAAACACGCTGACTCTGTATAGATATGACCGTAATGCGAACGGCAGATATACAATACTGTTTGAGAATCGGACAGCTCTATACAGTGTCTGTATGGAAAATTGTAAATCTCCGCCTACTTTTATACGGAGTGACACACGCTGTCTCTGTGTAGTTTTGACCGTTATCAAACAGCAGATATATGAAACTGTTTGAAAAGCGGACAGCTCTATACGGTGTAGGTCTAAAAAATGGAAAATCTCCTCTTTTTTTTCCAGAGTCACACACAGCTTGTATTTGTCCGTGATACCAGCCGGTACACGGTAGTGTGTGAGGAGCGTACACCGCTATACGGTGTATGTATGGAAAATTTTATTTTTGTACGGAGTGAAACTCGATGTCTCTGTATAGTTTTGACCTTGATCAAACAGCAGATATACGAAACTGTTTGAAAAGCGGACAGCTCTATACGGTGTAGGTCTGGAAAAATGGTAAATCTCTTTTTTTCCAGAGTCACACACAGATAGCTTGTATTTGTTCGTGATACCAGCCAGTACACGGTAGTGTGTGAGGAGCGTACACCGCTATACGGTGTGTGAAAAAATGAACTCTCGGTAACTGACCAGAACAAAATAATAAAAGTTGGAGTGCTTTGAAAAAAGCAGTTTGAACAGCAGTGTGCACACAGCAATGCAGCTATCAGGTAGCCTTAAAAGGCAGCCTAATCACCACCAGCGCTGCTGCACACAAAAAAAATCGTCCCCTTTCACTGCACACTAACTGTACAGTGAAAAGCACTATCAGCAGAAGCAATTTTTTTTTCTTCTTCCCTGCCTAACGCTCTCCCTATTCAGAATCAGCAGCAGCACCTCTCCCTATTCTAAGATCGGCAGAAGTAAGATGGCGGTCGGCGGTCACGGCCTTTTATAGCCACTGTGACGCCACACAAAGCCAGCCAATCATTTCAATGCCCTTCTCTAAGATGGTGGTGGCCGCTGCTCATGTCATCGCATTGCCCACAGTGTGTGTCCTCCATCATTGGCTGGGAAAAGGCGCTGGAAGCATTATTCGAAATGCGACTTTGGTGCTCGGGTCGGCGACCTCATGGCAGACCTCACGCTATGGTCGGGTTTCGATCGGCGATACCCGATTTTAGCTAATGTCGGCGACTTTTGAATTTGACGGACCCGTTTCACTTAACTCTATTGAGGACTATTATGGCTATTGTAGATTTATACTGTTCAGGTTTTTTAGGGCTTTGTGTATGAAATATAATTTATTATATTTAAATATCAGTGGTGTTGACACTTCTTGGTAGCAGTGTTACTATTTTTTAATTATCTGTATGAAATTTTAATATATATTATACCTCCTTAATAATAAAGAATTACATAATAGATTACCCCCCTGTGTGTACATAATCCTTTTTGATCACTGATCCAGCTTTTGGTCTTCTATTTAAACTCAATGGTCTGCCATTCAGCTTTTATAGCAGTTAGTTAATAATTATTTATAGTTATTTATGTTTATAAAAATCTTTTTTAATTTTAACTACTGCTATACTAACTAATATTTTAAACATTGAACAATGTGTCTCTATTAGAGATAAGCAGACAAGTGAATGTTTGGGTCTGATGGTTTCGGCCGAACAGTTACAAAAAGTTTGGGTTTGGGTACCAGAACTGTACCCAGACACAAACCTGAACCCGGACCTCATTCCATTGAATGGGGGGCCCAAACATCCAGTGTTTGCGACTCTGTCATGTGCATGATAGCGTGGCAAACACCGCTTCTGCTTGGTGGTGAAATCACCCCCCCGCTGTTAAGAGAGCCGTGGTTCCCCACTGTCAATAGACAGCATGAGCGCTCAGCTGTGATCGGAGGTATAAAGTTTACCTCCAGCTGATGGGACTATTGATCCCATCATCTGACACCCGCTGCCGCTAATAACAGTGAGAGAGGAAGCGGATGATGGGAGTATTCATCATCTGCTCCTGCGTTGTAAATGAATAATTTTAAAAAACCGGCGTGGGTTCCCCTGTATTTTTGATAACCAGCCAGGCAAAGCTGTCAGCTTCAACAAGGCTTGTTATCAAGAATAGAGTGGTCCCCATGCTGTTTTTTAATTATTTAAATAAATAATTTTAAAAAATGGTGTGGGGTCCCCCCATTTATCACAACCAGCCTTGATAATGTAGACAGATGGGGGCTGTATTGATATTGCCCCCCCAGCCTAAAAATAGCAGCCTACAGCTGCCCAGAAAAGGCACATCTATTAGATACGCTAATTCTAGCGCTTTACGCAGCTCTTCTCACTTGCTCTGTAGCGGTAGCAAGTGAAGTTGATATTTGTGGGGTTGATGTCACCTTTGTATTGCCTGGTGGAATCATGCCCACGGCTTAGTAATCGACAGGCATCTATAAGACACCTATCCATTACTAATCCTGTAGTTGTATGGCAAATAAAGACACAGCCAGAATAAAATCCTTTATTAGAAATAAAACAAAACACAGCTTTATTTTTTATTTAAAAATAGCACAGTTTTACTCATCTAATGCCTATTTCACTGAAGCCCTCGTTCTCTTTTAATAAAAGTAAACTAAAAAAACAACAATATACCATACCTGTCTGTCAATCTTTTCCACACTGTAATCCATGTCTGGGGATAAACAGTTTTCAACCTGGACTGTGCCAAGATGTGACCATCCAGGCTGAGAACCACTGGTGACTGAGCAGCTGCGAGTGCAGCCTCAGTGACGGGTGGTGAAGTCATTGAGGTTATCTCTGGTCACTGAGGCTCTGTTCCCTGCCGGGCTGAACTGCCGTGACCTCAGTGAAATCCCCGCTAGCACCATGAGAAAAACTCATAGGGCCCAAAACATAAAAAAGGGAGGGTAGACTCACAGTCAGACAGCTAAATAAGGAACTAAGGGTTAGTGAAGCATGAAAATCCCTAACTGAGGTGCTCCTAACATCATCTACATATAAGTATAGCAGCAAAGAAAGTCAATGAAAAGTGATTACATAAAGCCTATCTCAAAATATGAAAGGACAGATCCAAAAGAGAAAATGGAAAACACCTAAAGTGAAGCAAACCAGGAAAATGAAAGAAAGGACAAAAGAACAATCAGCATTTAGACATTGGTAAATTTGGCTATGGCTCAACAGAAAGTTAAACAAAAGTCAACTGAGTTTTCCAAGATTACATTTTCCGTCTCGATCAGCTTCCACAAAGTTAAAGTTACAATCACAATTCAAAAAAAAGTTGGGACACTGTGTAAAATGTAAAGACAACAAGAATGAAATGATCTGTAAAACACTAATAGCCATATTTTATTCCCAACAGAACATAGTACAAAATGCACAGCTAAGAACTTGAAAAATATTTTTCCATTTCATTTGAAGAAATTTACCCATTTAGATATTGATGGCAGCAACACAACCCAAAAAAAGTTGGGGCAGAGCCACACCATTGTGTGGAATGTTTTCCTATTCTTGTCTGATGTATGATTGCAGTTGCTCAATAGTCCGGGGTCTTCTTCACCAAATTTTTCTTTTCATAATGCACCAGATATTCTCTTTTGATGAAAATTCTGAAGTGGAGGTGTCCAGTTCATCAGCCAAACACTTATTCTGCAAAGGTATGTTGTTGTGGTGGATACAGATTGGTTTAGCATTGTTTTTCTGGAGTATACAAAGCCTTTTTCTAAAATATACAGTCTGAATTGGAGAGTATGTTGTTTTAAAATCTCTATATAATAATAATAATAATAATCTTTATTTATATAGCACCAACATATTCTGCAGCGCTTTACAGTTTAACAGTTTCAAAACACAAGTAATAAGTAAGAACGTTAACAATACAATAATTAAAGCAAAATAAGACGAAATAAGACGAAATAAAACGACCCTGCTCGTGAGAGCTTACAATCTACAATGAGGTGAGGGAGATACAAAGTACAGGTGTGTATTTACAATTGTATATTTACAATGAAGGTCCAGCCATCTTGAGGGAGTGAAGGATAGATGGAGATAGTGAATGGGCTACACACACACTTACACATAGAATGACTTTGATTAGTGAATGTGATAAGCCGCTCTGAACAAATGTGTTTTGAGGGAGCGCTTAAAACTATGCAAATTGTGGTTAGTCCTAATTTCTTGGGGTAGAGCATTCCAGAGGATAGGAGCAGCATGGGAGAAGTCTTGGAGTCAGGAGTGGGAGGTACGAATTAGTGCAGAGGTCAGTCGAAAGTCGTTTGCAGAGCGCAGCCAATAGACAGAAATAAGGGAAGAGATGTAGTGGGGTGCCGCACAGTGGAGAGCTTTGTGGGTGAGAACAAGTACATTGAATTGTATCCTATAATGAATGGGCAGCCAGTGTAATGACTGACGAAGAGCGGACACGTCCAAGTACCGATTAGCCAGATGGACGACCCTGGCTGCTGCATTAAGTATGGACTGGAGAGGGGATAGTCGAGTGACGGGGAGGCCAGTTAATAGAGTATTGCAGTAATCCTTTCGGGAGTGGATCCATGCTACAGTGAGGGGTTTTGTTTTTTCCATGGTGAGAAAAGGGCGGATTCTAGAGATGTTCTTTAGGTGTAAGCGGCAAGAGCGGGCAAGAGATTGTATATGGGATGTGAAGGAGAGATTGGTGTCAAACATAACACCCAGACAGCGTGCCTGCTGCCGGGGTGTTATTGTGGTACCACCCACGGAGAGAGAAATATATAATGCTCAGTGACTTTCAAGATGTGCAAGTTGTCATTGTCATAGGCACTAATACATCTCCTTATCATCAGAGATCCCAGCTTCTAAAATGTGCACTGACAACAAACCAGATGGCCCGACTTCACTAGAGTCTGCAGGTCCCGGCATCCATAGCTCATCTAAAGAATTTCAAATGTTAATTCATCTGACCACTGAACAGTTTTCCATTTTGCCTCAGTCAATTTTAAATGAGCTTTGGCCAAGAGAAGACAGCAGTAGTTCTGGATTTTGTTGGCATAAGGTTTCATCTTTGAGCTACAGAGCTTTAACATGCATTTATAGATTTCCCAGGGAACTGTGTTCACAGTCAATGACTTCTGGAAGTATTCCTGATCCCATGAAGTGAAATGCATGACCAAATCATGTCTTTTTTAATGCAATGCCGCCTGAAAGTCCATCGACATTGAACATAAAGTATTGACCACTGGCCTTGTCCCTTGTGTATATGGATTTTTCCAGAATCTTTGAATCTTGTGATGATATTATGTATAGTAGATGGAGGGATATTAAAAATGTCTTTCAATTTTATATTGAGGAACATTTTTAAAATTGTTCCCTTTTTTTAGACAAAGATGTTGAAAGATTGGTGACCATCTGACCAAGTTTGCTTAAAAGAGACTTTGCTTCTGGCACATTCTTTTTTTATACTGTCATATGACTTACTTGAAAATTGATCCTCCTGAAGTTGTGACCTCACTACTGCAGGCTATTAGCAAAGACTGGATCAGCAAAGGAGAGGCAGTACTGGATTTAGGGAAGGGGAGTAATGTTTGAGTTTATTATTTAAACTTGTGGAACCTGGTTGGAATAAAAAAAAATTTGAAAAAATCACTTTAAGCAACTCAATACTAGAAAGAGTTAGTTGGCTTATATATTATAATGCATTACTTAATCCCTAGTAACGAGCCCAGATTTTTTAAATCTGACCAATGTCAATTAATGTGGTAACATCTTTTGAATATTTCAACATATCCCAGTGATTTTGTTTTTTCATGACGCAATATATTTTATAATAACAGTAAATTTAGGTCGATATGCTTTGTGCTTATTTATAAAAAATATTAGAACTTTGACAGAAATTTCAAAATATTTGCAATTTTCAAACTTTGAATAATCATCGCTTTAATCTAGATAGACATACCATACAAAAACACTTGTAAATAACATTTCCCTCATATCTGCGTTACATCAGCATCATTCGTAAAAATGATTTCCTATTTTGTTAACATTTTATCAGGTTTAACAATGTAGCAGTAATTTTTCATTTTTTTCAAGGAACTTTCCAACATTTATTTTTTTAGGGACCTATTCAGTTTTGAAGTGACTTTTGGGGGTCCTATATATTGGAAAACCCCCAAATGTGATACCATTTTAAAAACAGCACCAGTCAACATATACAAAATTTCTATGTGGATGTGGTAGTTTATTAACCCTTCAGCTGCTTTTCAGGAATTATTGCAAAATGGAATGACAGGAAAGCAAAAAATTATTTTTGCCACCTAATTGTAGCTAACTTCTGAACAGTTGACTACATCTGGGAGACTCTAAAGGCCCCGTCACACACAGCGAGATCGCTAGCGTGATCGCTGATGTTGTGACGCAACAGCAATCTCACCAGCGATATCGCTGTGTGTGACATGCATCAGCGACCGGCCCCCTCGCCGGGTATCGCTGATTGTGCTTGATCGTCCTGGGCCATTTTTTGATCGTTGGTCACCTGCTGGCCAGCCCGCATCGCTGCATGTGGCAGCGGGAGCCCAACGATCAGCGAGCTCCCAGCACTGTAAGCAGACGCTGGGAGCTGGTATCTAAGGTAAATATCGGGTAACTAAGCGGTGCGCATCACTTAGTTATCCGCTGTGTACCTTAGATACCAGCGTGCTTGCAGCTCCCAGCGCCAGCACACTGGTATCTAAGGTACACATCTGGTAACTAAGCGCCGCGTGCCGCTTAGTTACCCAATACTTACCTTAGATACCAGCGTCCTCGCTGGTCCTGATCGCTGGTGAGTCTGCCTGTTTGACAGGTCACCAGCGATCATATAGCGAGGCACCAGCAATCCTGACAAGGTCCTATCGTTGTTGGGATCGCTGGTGCATCTTTAAGTGTGATGGGTAGGGATGAGCTTTCCAATATTGAAATATCGGAAATCGACCCGATATTTGCGATATCGGAATTCCGATTTCCGATTCCGATATTTTTTTCACATCGGAAATCGGAAATCCCATAATCCTTCAGCCTCTGAGCACTCCGTGGAGCCAATCAGGAGCTGAAGAATTGCTGACAACATTGTGTAACTCCTCTAAGCTTGGTAGGAGGCATCCAAACTTGCTAGCTAGGGGCTGCTCTGCGATTGGCTGGCTATATGGTATGATCAGGCAGTATAAAAGGCTGCGCCTGCCATTTAAGCCTCACTCTACTGTGAAAGCAGATAGGGATAGGTTGCTGTTGGAGATAGGGAGAGATCTCGGATCTAAGAGCGATAGAAATTGTTTTTCAGCGACTGTAGCAGCCCCTGTGTGTTACAGAAGCAGTCTATTTCCTCACTGACCCCGCTCAGTTTCATTTTTTGTGCTGTGCTGTGCAGGCTCTCAGTGAGATGCTTAGTGAGACAGTGCAGAGCACATTCACTGCAGCTGCTGCAGCTCCTCTTGCTGCAGCACTGTGTGGTGTGTGTCTCACTGCCTTTTCTTTTCATCCCTCAAATCCCCTTCCCCTATTTTTTCCTAAAAGTTAAACACTATATAGGGATTGTGCTGTGAGGGACTCAAACAACCTCTGTGGCCACACAGCACCTGGCCCAGTCCCGGAGAATCCTTTTTTTTGGTAGCACAGCAGTGTCAATTACTGCGCTGTGACATCCAACCGTAATCATACAGTGCCATTAGTGTTTCTTATACCTGTTTGTAGTCCTACAGGAATAAGCACACTAATTCCTAATAATTACTTTCTTGCCGTTCTGAATCCATCGATAGAGATGAAGAAGGCAGGGAGTAAGGGACGTCCCCGTGGCGGCCGCGGAAGAGGTGCATCAGCAGCTAGACATGGTGCACATCCAGTGCAAGCAGCAGGCCCAAGTCACTCAGCACCTACTTTCACCTGGCAGCAGTCATTTATGCGCAGCTTATTAGGAGTGCAGGGCCATAGGCTGATAAGAGAGGATCAAGTAGAAACCGTTGTTGGTTGGATGGCAGCTGATGAATCCACCTCAATGAGCACAGCATCCTCCCAGGACCTCTCCGCCACCTCAGGTCAGGCCACTCAAGAGCAGCACCCATCTGCTTCTTCACCGCCCACTAAATTGCCCAGACATTCAGAGGGCCAGGAGCTAACCTTAATCCTCTTCTCAGAATCTGTTGGCTTGGAATCTGTGTGCCATCCAGACAGCATTCCTGCAGCTGAAGAAGAGGTAGTGTGCACAGATGCGCAACCACTGTGTCCGTCTGAGGAAGAAGTGGAGGGTGCGCCAGTGCCCACAGTGACCAGACCCCAGTCAGCAGATGATGATGAACTCAGCTGCCAGTTTCTGCTGATGAAAGTGTATTGGACGAGGTCCTTAACCCATCATGGCATGCTGAGGGGCAGCAAGCAAGTGGGGATAGCTCAGAGGAAGAGCTTGCAGGTGTGGCGCAGCGTGGCCATCCACGTGGGAGAGGAAGAGGGAAAAATTGGTTGTCGGCTCCCTCAACTTCAGCACCCGTTAGGAACAGGGCTCTTTTAAAGAACACAACGGGTGCGCCCAAGAGTTGTGGTGCATGGGCCTTTTTCAACCAAGTTGCAGATGACATTACAGTAGTCAGATGCAAGCTTTGTCGACAAACTGTGCGGAGAGGGAAGAACATCAGAAACCTTAATACCATAAATATGTTGACGCATGTCAGGAAGAGGCACCCTGTGGAGTGGTAGCATCATACCCAAGATGATTCACCACCTGCAGCTGATTCCCCACCTTCTACCTCTTCAGCCACAGCGGCCACCTCTTACTCCAGCTCGCAAACAGCTGCTCCCGCTTCCTCGTCAGAATGCCAGGGTGCATCTGCAGGCAGTGTTGTACGGTGGCACACTGTCTGTACTTCATCAGCATCAGCATCCCAATTGCTGGCATCCTCACACTCCCAATCCAGTGTGCAGCCATCTGTCACACAGGTGTGGGAGAAAAGGCTCCCGTACTCGGCAAACCACCCACGAGCACAGGGCATGAATTCTCGCATTGCCAAACTGCTTGCAGTGGAAATGCTACCATTCTGGCTGGTGAGCAAGCCAGCCTTTATCGATATGTTGGGGTTTGCAATCCCACAATACAGCATTCCCAGCCACTTCTACTTCAGCAGGCAAGCCGTCCCCACCCTGAAACAGCATGTGGAGCGTAAAATTAAGCATGCGCTACAAAATGCAGTTAGTAGCAAGGTCCACTTGACCACCGACGCATGGACCAGTCAGCATGGCCAGGGACGCTATATTTCCATCACCGCCCATTGGGTAAATGTAGTTGAGCCTGGAACTGAAGTAGACAGTGCAAGTGCGCGGGTCCTGCCAACTCCACGAATTGCAGGCCTCTCCTCCGTACAAACTGACTCCTCCTCATACTCCTCATCAGAGTCGCCTGCACCCAGATGTACCACAACAACCGATTTCAGCACTGCATTGGCCAAACATCAACAGGCAGTGTTGAAATTGGTTTATCTGGGTGATGTTACCCACACCGCAACCGAGCTGTGTGCTCCTTCTCAAGGAGAAGAGCGACATGTGGCTTGCGCCGCTCAACCTCCAGCCAGGTATGGTGGTGTGTGACAACGGCCGAAACCTGGTCGCGGCTCTGGGCCTAGTTGGTCTGACTCACATTCCACGCCTTGCCCATGTCCTAAACTTGGTGGTGCAGAGTTTCCTTAGGAACTATCCTGACCTTGAGGAGCTGCTGCACAAAGTCAGATACGAGTGCTCTCATTTGCGGGGTTCAAGCATGGCTGCATCCCGCCTTTCAGCCATGCAGTGCAGATTGGGCCTGCCCGAGCACCACATCATTGTTGACCTCCCCACCAGGTGGAAATTGACTTTGCATATGCTGCGGAGGTTGTGTGAGCAGCAACCTGCAATTATGGAGTTGCAGCTGCAGCAGGCGCAAAGTAGGCGACACACATCTCAGCCCTCCCACTTTACAACCACAGAGTGGGCATCCATGATGGACATATGCACCATTTTGAAGTGCTTCGAGGACTCCACTCTGATGGTGAGGGATGCTGCCCTACTCAGCCTGACTATTCCCCTTATATGCCTTATAGAATCAACACTTAAAGGACTAAGGGATGAGGTTTCTCTGGAGGAGGAGGAGTATGATGAGACACTTGCACCAACCAGGCAATCTTCATCGGCCCGGTTGGTACAACGCTCTGTGGGTGACTCACAAAGGTCCAGGCAGGACACAGCAAGCTAGGAGGGTGAGGAGGACTATGAGGATGAGCCAGAAGAGGAAAGTACACAGTGCTCTACTAGTAGTCACTAGATAGAGCGTGGATGGGGTGATGCAGAGCAGCCAGAGCACTTTCCTCCAGCTGGTGACAGCGATGCATGGCCATTTGGCAGCCTTCAGCACATGAGTGACTTCATGCTGCAGTGTCTGAGAAATGACCCACGCGTGGCTCGTATTCTCCACACAAATGACTACTGGGTGGCCACCCTCTTAGATCCACGTTACCGGGACAGCCTTCAAAGCCTAATTACACTGTTGAACCGGGCGCGTAAAATGCAGGAGTACCAAGATGCACTGGTTAATTCACTCATGTACTCTTTTCCACCACATAGCAGTGATTCGCGTGCACTAGCGGGCACCTCAGTGCGTCCTGGGTCCAGCGGAATCCGTTCAGAAGCCGGTAGCAGAAGCAGTACATCTGCTACTGACAGGTTCAGTAAACCCAACCTGTTCCAACGGTTTCTGAACCCGCAAACAGTTCACAGCATGCCATGTTTCTGGGCAACAGTAGCACCAGCTAGTGCCCATTTCCGTGACTGCCACTTTCACAACATGCTGTGTTTCTGGGCAACAGTAGCACCAGCTGTGCCTCGTTAGACCAAAGTGGAAAAAAAGGACGACAGCTGCCAAACACCTATAGGCAGAAGCACAAGAGGCGGGATCCAGCCACGCCGGCTGTTTCCTGGCAGTGAAGTGCGGACACAGGTGCCTTCTCAAAGGGGTAAACCGAGTTCCAGCATAGCCAGCTGGTTCTCAGGAGGGCCCAAGGACACGGGTACATCCTGCTCCAAACTGTGTTTCGACAACGCTCGCCGCTACACGGTTGTGTCCGCCGCACTGTTCGACGCCCCCGGCGTACATCATTCTGGCTCAGTTTGCTGTTATCCATGGTGTCGGCAGTGTGGGAGCCCCCTATGTGGACTCCTGGACCTGGCGCTCAAGGCTGGTCTCGACAGTGCCAGTAGGCCCTCCTCCTCCCCTGCTGCGAATGCGGAGTAAAGAAGAGTGTCTGGGTTGTGGGGGCAAATGTGGCTCTTGCACCTTCTGCCGAGAAGACATTACTCTGGTAGAAGACCCAAGACAGAAAGACAGATGCAGAAGACCCAAGACAGGAAGACAGATGCAGAAGACCCAAGACAGGAAGACAGATGCAGAAGACCCAAGACAAGAAGACAGATGGAGATGTCCCCGGACTCCTGTCTTTTTGCTCTTGAACTTGCGTCTTTGTGGGGTTTTTTGGGCTTCTCGGCAGTGCTTTTGGCTTATGTCACTACTACATTGTGGTATCCGGGCTACAGTAATGTCAGCTGTTGCCCAGTACAGCCACTGGCACCTTTACCTTCTGCTGCTTATCTGGGTTCCAGTAACGTCAGCTGGTTCTCAGTAGAGTCAATGGCTTAGGTCCCTCCTTTGTGGTATCCGAGTTCCAGTAACGTCTGCTGGTCCTTGGTAGTGCATTCTGGCACAGGTTACCTCCTGCTTAGTTACCGGCCTCCGGTAACGTCAGCTGGTGCCCGTTAGTTCCATTGGCTCTTATGCTGATTTCTGCTGCCTATACGGGTTCCAGACTCACCAGCTGGTTCTCTCAAGTTCCTGTGCCTACTGTTACTTCTGTGTATTTCCTCTGGGTTTGGGACATTCTGCGACCAGCCAATAGCAGGATAACCATAAACAGAGGTTTAGGAAGCAGTAGGAGCAGATGTACATGAACCAAAAGCAGAATATCAATATGCAGAATTACTGAATAACAGTAATATAATCAGCAGAATAAGACTAAGCATGGTTTAAATGGAGTGTATCCGTTCCTCCATGTGGTGCTCCTGGAA
Source organism: Dendrobates tinctorius (assembly GCF_039654945.1). Classification (NCBI taxonomy): domain Eukaryota; kingdom Metazoa; phylum Chordata; class Amphibia; order Anura; family Dendrobatidae; genus Dendrobates; species Dendrobates tinctorius. Next base: position 71,751 of record NW_027362186.1, on the reverse strand, counting down.
ACTCCCTGCAAAGCAAGGTGAGCTGAACGCGGACACATGTCAGTCAAAAGACATATTGACACCACCACCAGCAGTTTTAATTTAATAATGTAAATACACTAACCCTAACTATCCCTAATCCCTAACCGTTACCCTAACCCTTACCCTACTAACCATAAGCCCTAACCCTACCCCAACTAATCCTAACCCAAAGAAAAAGCACCGCTGTTAAGAAGATGGCGACCAGTTTTCCTGCTACAGCTTTCTCTCTGTGCATTTTTCTAGCGATTTTTTTGCTCCTCTGCCTCTGCAAACTCCTTCCCCATTATCCGGAGGTGTTTCCCCTCCATTTTATCCATTATATAGCACTGTAGTGGTCATTTTGTAATTCCGATTTTTTTCTCCCATTGACTTGCATTGATAACGGAAATCGGAAATTCCGATATCCGATATTTTTTCAATATCGGAAATCGGAATTCCGATACGATATCGGGCAATATCGCTCATCCCTAGTGATGGGGTCTTTAGGCTGTTATTTGGCCATAAATTGCCATGGCAAACAACATGACCACACAATCGTTATTTCAGGGTGCCGATGGGGTTAAAAATGGAGCCCACGCACTCTGTTAATTAACTATTTAAGTGCTGTATTCACTTTTCACAGCAGCATCTAAGGCAGTGTTCCCCAAATCCAGTCCTCAAGAGCCACCAACAGGTCAGGTTTAAGGATTTCCTTATTATTGTCCAGGTGGTGGAATTATTGCCTGTGCAGGTGAGCAGATCTCACCTGTGCAATTTTAAGGGAAATCCTGAAAACATGACCTGTTGGTGGCTCTTGAGGACTGGAGTTGAGGAACACTGATCTAAGGGGTTAAATGGATAATGCTAACACTGAATATGAACACACTACCAAAGTGAAATTATCTAGACCTAAAAAAAAATGGCATTTCACATTAGATTTGAAACATTGCATGGACATATACACTATGTTTGCAATGCATATGAGGAACTGCATTGTGTTGCTTTAGGATGTTAAACTAGGCTACATTTCCTTCAGGTTTTTCTTCTTGCGTGTTGGCAAATAGCAAAGTATTTCTACTTTGCATTAAAGTCATTAAGTCATAAATAATTTATGAAAGATAGATATTGAATATTGAAATAGCCTCACAAGAGAAAACAAATGAGTATAGACTAGCAAAAATAATGAGACAGCAATCAACTATTTTTCCTTTAAATGGAAGTAACTCTTTCCTCGGTCCATGTTTTTCATGAATTTCCCATTTTAGAGCAATGGTTTTTTTTGCATGAATTACAAGAATGTTGCAGCTACATCTGTTACTATTTTCTTTTAATAAAAATCACGCAGAACAATAAGAGTAGATACTAATAGTCTTTACTTAGTATGTTTTAAAATATTAATTCTAAAAATCTAGTCCAAATGGCTCTGAATTGATCTTAGAAGACTTTCCAAACTTTTGGTGCATTTGTAGCACCCGACAAAAAAATAAATCGTTCACAATTCAGAATGCTAAATATTAGCTGCTTCCATAAGACAGTATCACTTTTGACCATTAATCTATATTAAATGTCAAAGTAAAGCTTCATCCTGACATCCACAAAAAATAGTCTATTTATGAGTCTGTCAAGTGGTCCGCACTTGGATTGTGTTTCATAGTTGAGGCTGAAGGTTAACTGCACCTGTGCACTTAGCTGAATATATCGTCTATCAAACAGTAGACTACTCTGTCTTATAAGGAGGTCCATCACAAAAAAAACCTAGACAATGCAAAATACATTTTTTACAATAAGTTCCTGTAGTTAATGGCCACTCTTTCACATGTAACTAATGAATATAAAAAAGACAATCAAGCTGTGAGCCAGCTAGCTGCAACACGAGCCTTCCTTTTCTTCAGTAGAACCAAAAGATCTTATAACTAGGCTCTCCTAACTAAAGGCTACTTAGTCATTTCTAGGCCACAGATGGACCATTAAGTAGGAAATTAACAACATGCAAAAAAGGAGGTGGGAACACAGCCTCACTCTGTAAGGACCAAGATACATGCAGACACAAGATCTAAATTACATTGTAGCTGGATAAAATGTGCTTCCAAAAAAAAGCTACTTACAAAAATGAAGGTTCTTGGCGCATAAATTGGCCAGTTTATGTATGCCCATGAACCATGGCAAGGTGACCGCCTTCTGATGGGTCCTGTCGTCGTAAACATGCGTCTCTTGGATTATAAGTCTACAATATAAATGGGCAAACATGCCTCTCTTGGTTTATAAGCATACAATTTTAAATGGCAAGTAGGAAAAAAACACTAATTAAAAGCACCCTTGGGCACATTCAGAAAGTAGTCACAAACTTCAAGGGTAAACTGAAAAAACTTGACAAGAACCTGCATATAGTGTGAACAAGTCCATGTATAGGATGATAGGATGCATCAGAAGGAGGTCACCTTGCCGTGGTTTATGAGCAATTTCTGCGCTAAGAACCATTATTTTTGTAAGTACATTTTATTCAGCAACAATGTAGTTTAGATCTTGCTTTTGCATATATCTTGGTCCTTATAGAGTGCTGTTATGTCCCCATTTTTTATATTTTAAGCAGTCAATTAAGCTTGCACCTGTTCACACTATATGGAGGTGCTGGTCAGTTTTCTTTTTCTTCTTACTGTTTCACCAACATGTAGAAATTACAGCTTAGTTTCGTTAATTTCCAAGTAATTTAGTTTTGTCATTATTTAGGCTTACTATTTACTTTATGAAAAGCACCATTTCAGAGTTTTTTTTTAAATTATAGCACTAGATCATACTTTCCAGCTGCCTTCTTAGGCCGGAGTCACACTAGCGAGAAATACGGACGAGTGCTAAGCACGAAAAAAATCGCACAGCACTCGGACCAATGCTAATCTATGGGGCAGCTTGCATCATGCGTTATTTTCTCGGCCGTTTTATACGTGTGAAGCATGCTACGATTGTCACGGTATTACACCCGAAAAATGTCAATGCAAGTCTATGGGTGTGAGAAAAATATGGATTACACACGGACCATACGTGTGACTTGCGAGAAAAATGCAAGACTTCTCCAGGTGACAGGAAATTGACTCATCCATTTTCAGGAAGCTTTGACATGCTAATTAGCTTTGAAAGAACTCCACACATCCTGGAAGAATGCCTCCACGGAGTCCAGTATGTCTACATACATAAATGTGGAGATGCTGATAGTTCTGGTCCAAGAGAGGCCAGAACTGTGGGATCAGAAGGACACCCATTATGCTGACCGGGCCCAAAAAGAGATGGCATGGATGAGGATATATGTCCAGATGTTCCATGACTATGAAGACAGACCACGTAACAGACCAGCAACAAATTAGTAAGTACTATCCTTTATTGATGTTGTTGAGCAAACTAACACATGTAAAAATTTAACATTATCATGCCTCATGACACTGTAAAATATATGTTAAAGTGTAAAAACATATTTTCAATGTCATAATAAATTATTATGTGACATTGCAGTGGATGATGTCAGGAGACGCTGGCGCAGCATCAGGGATCAATATCAGCGGGAACGTCAGCAGCGGGCCAGGAGTGGGGATGCAGCACCGACTAAACGGAAATACATTTATTATGATCGCCTGTCTTTTATGGCTCCCATTCTGTATCTCAGACCATAATTACATACATCACACCAGATTATACATATGTTGTTAGGGTCATATCTACATTTTTTTTTTACCCACAAAAAAACAGCACTCAGTCCAACCTCACTTAGAGGGAAAAAGGTTCAGACTCCGAGGCCCCTATCGACCCAGTCGGGGGAGCTGAAGAGGTGGCTGGCCCATCTTCTGCACCTTCCAGCTGCATCCCACTACCACCACCAGCACCAGCAGAGACATCAGAAAGACAGGAGGAACAGCAACAGGAGGACCAGGGAAACAGCAGCAACCCTACTGTGCCTCTGGAGACCTCACCACAGCCTGCCATCATCTCCCACCATGGCCAATGCAGGAGAGACATTACAGCCTCTGACCCCAGGAGGCATATAGATACAGGGGTCTTAAATTATTTGTCCAGGGCTGCCCACGATGATGGTGAGGAAGCCTATGCCCGCAACCTGGCCCGGTACCTCCGTCCACTACCCCAGGAGGTCAGACTGCATGTGCAAGGATCTGTTCAATTACTCATTGATGCCTGCACACCCCCAATAACCCATATCAGGTTTTTCAATATATGGAACGGTAGTAGCTGTCCCCCAATAACCAGCTCAGAATGGCCGCAATAACAGAAGTGCATGCACAATCAGTATCTGAGCCAACTTCTCCCCAGGTGCCTATACCACAGCCAAATCCCCACCAACCCAGCATTGCCTACACAGGCCTGTATAAAAAAGAATAAAGAAGTAACTGAAAGAAATAGATATTGAAAGGTCTACTTGTGCATGAAATGTGAACTGCTATCTTTGTCTGTGGACCTCACTAATGGCACAACAAAAATCTCCTGGAAGGTCGATTTCACAGTCACACAGGACACTAGCTATTTAACCCCTTCACCCCCAAGGGTGGTTTGCACGTTCATGACCGGGCCAATTTTTACAATTCTGACCACTGTACCTTTATGAGGTCATAACTCTGGAACGCTTCCATGGATCCCGGTGATTCTGACATTGTTTTCTCGTGACATATTGTACTTCATGTTAGTGGTAAAATTTCATTCAAATAACTTGCGTTTATTTGTGAGAAAAACGGAAATTTGGCGAAAATTTTGAAAATTTCGCAATTTTCCAACTTTGAATTTTTATGCCCTTAAATCACAGAGATACGGCACACAAAAAACTTGATATCTAACATTTCCCACATGTTTACTTTACATCAGCACAATTTTGGAACCAAAATTTTTTTTGTTAGGAAGTTATAAGGGTTAAAAGTTGACCAGCGATTTCTCATTTTTACAACACCATTTTATTTTTAGGACCACATCACATTTGAAGCCACTTTGAGGGGTCTATATGATAGAAAATACCCAAAAGTGACACCATTCTAAAAACTTCACCCCTTAAAGTGCTCAAAACCACATTCAAGAAGTTTATTAACCCTTTAGGTGCGTCACAGGAATTTTTTTGAATATTTAAAAAAAAATGAACATCTAACTTTTTTTCATAAAAAAAATACTTCAGGTTCAATTTTTTTTATTTTACCAAGGGTAACAGGAGAAATTGGACTGCAAAAGTTATTGTGCAATTTGTCCTGAGTACGCAGATACCTGATATGTGGGGGGAAACCACTGTTTCGGTGCATGGCAGATCTCAGAATGGAAGGAGCGCCGTTTGACTTTTTCAATGCAAAATTGGCTGGAATTCAGATTGGACGCCATGTCACGTTTGGAGAGTCCCTGATGTACCTAAACAGTGGAAACCCCCTACAAGTGACCCCATTTTGGAAACTAGACCCCCAAAGGAACTTATCTAGATATGTGGTGAGAACTTTGAACCCACAAGGGCTTTACAGAAGTTTATAACGTACAGCGGTACAATTAAAAAATCATATTTTTTCCACAAAAATGATCTTTTCACCCCAATTTTTATTTTCCCAAGGGTAACAGGACCCTAAAAGTTATTGTGCAATTTGTCCTGAGTACGCTGATACCCCACATGTGGGGGTAAACCACTATTTGGGCGCATGGCAGAGCTCGGAAGGGAAGCAGGGCCATTTGACGTTTTTGGCTGGAATTGAGATCGGACACCATGTCGCGTTTGGAAAACCCCTGATGTACCAAAACAGTGGAAACCCCCCATAAATGACACCATTTTGGAAACTAGACCCCCTAAGGAACTTATCTAGATGTGTGGTGAGAACTTTGAACCCCCATGGGCTTCACAGAAGTTTATAACATAAAGCAATACAATTAAAAAATCATATTTTTTCCACAAAAATGATCTTTTCACCCTCAATTCTTATTTTTCCAAGGGTAACAGGACTGTAAAAGTTATTGTGCAATTTGTTCTGAGTACGCTGATACCCCACATGTGGGGGTAAACCACTATTTGGGCGCATGGCAGAGCTCGGAAGGGAAGCAGCGCCATTTGACGTTTTTGGCTGGAATTGAGATCGGACACCATGTCGCGTTTGGAAAACTCCTGATGTACCAAAACAGTGGAAACCCCCCCACAAATGACACCATTTTGGAAACTAGACCCCCTAAGGAACTTATCTAGATGTGTGGTGAGCACTTTGACCCCCCCAGTGCTTCACAGAAGTTTATAATGCCCGGGCGTGAAAATAAATAATTCGTATTTTTTCCACAAACATGATCTTTTAGTCACCATTTTTTTATTTTCCCAAGGGTAACAGGAGAAATTGGACCCCAAAAGTTGTTGTCCAATTTGTCCTGAGTATGCTGATACCCCATATGTGGGAGAAAACTACTGTATGGGCACACGTCGGGGCTCGGAAGGGAAGTAGTGACGTTTTGGAATGCAGACTTTGATGGAATGGTCTGCGGGTGTCATGTTGCCTTTGGAGAGCCCCTAATGTACCTAAACAGTGGAAACCCCCCACAAATGACCCCATTTTGAAAACTAGACCCACTAAGGAACTTATCTAGATGTGAGGTGAGCACTTTGAACCCCCAAGGGCTTCACTGAAGTTTATAATGCCAGGGCATGAAAATAAAAAAATCGTATTTTTTCCAGAAACATGATCAATTAGTCCCCAATTTTTTCATTTTCCCAAGGGTAACAGGAGAAAGTGGAACCCCAAAAGTTGTTGTCCAATTTGGCATGAGTACGCTGACACCCCATATGTGGGAGAAAACTACTGTATGGACACACGTCGGGGCTCGGAAGGGAAGCAGTGACGTCTTGGAATGCAGACTTTGATGGAATGGTCTGCGGGTGTCATGTGCGTTTGGAGAGCCCCTCATGTACCTAAACTATTGAAACTCCCCACAAGTGACCCCATTTTGGACACTAGACCCCCCACGGAACTTATCTAGATGTGTGGTGAGCACTTTGAACCCCCAAGTGCTTCACAGAAGTTTATAACACTCGGACGTGAAAATAAAAAAATCATTTTTTTCCACAAAAATGATATTTTTGCCCCCAATTTTTTATTTTCCTAAGGGTAACAGGAGAAATTGGACCCCAAAAATTGTTTTGCAATTTGTCCTGAGTAGGCTGATACCCTACATGTGGGGGTAAAACACTGTTTGGGCACATGGCAGAGCTTGGAAGGGAAGGAGCACCATTTGACTTTTTCAACTCAGAATTGGCTGGAATTGAGATCAGACGCCATGTTGCATTTGGAGAGCCCCTGATGTGCCCAAACAGTGGAAACCCCCAATTATAACTCCAACCCTAACCCCAACACACCCCTAACCCTAATCTAAGCCCTAACCCTAGCCCTAACCCTAGCCCTAACCCTAGCCCTAACCCTAGCCCTAACCCTAACCCTAGCCCTAACCCTAGCCCTAACCCTAGCCTTAACCCTAAGGCTGTGTGCACACGCTGCGGATTTTGCTGCGGTTCCGCAGCGGTTTTGGCTGCTGCGGACCCGCAGCAGAAGGTGTACAATACCATGATTCCCTATGGGAATCAAAAACCGCAGTGCAGACGGTGCGGAATTTTCCGCGCGGATTATCTGCGGTTTTCAATCCGCAGAAAGAATTGACATGTCAATTCTTTCTGCGGATTCTCCTGCGGTTTGCCATCTCCTCTATTGAGGAGATGAAAAACAGCAGGACAAAACCGCAGAGCAATCCGCAGGTAAAACCGCAGGTCTTTTGACCTGCGGTTTCACCTGCGGATTTTACAAAATCTGCGCGGATGAATCCGCACCTAATCCGCAGCGTGTGCACACAGCCTTACCCTAACGGGAAAATGGAGATAAATACTTTTTTTTAAATTTTATTATTTTTCCCTACCTAAGGGGGTGATATCGGGGGGTTTGATTTACTATTTATGGCGGTTTTTATATTTGGCAGCTGTCATACGCTAAAAGACGCTTTTTATTGTAAAATAGTTTTTGCATCACCACATTTTGAGAGCTATAATTTTTCCGTATTTTGACCCACTGAGTCATGTGAGGTCTTATTTTTTGCGGGACGAGTTGACGTTTTTATTGGTACCATTTTCGGGCACGTGACATTTTTTGATCGCTTTTTATTCCTATTTTTGGGACGCAGAATGAACAAAAACCAGCGTTTCATGAATTTCTTTTGGGGGGGTGCGTTTACACCGTTCCGCGTGCGGTAAAATTGATAAAGCGGTTTTATTCTTTGGGTCAGTACGGTTACAGCGATACCTCATTTAGGTCGTTTTTTTATGTTTTTGTCGGTTTTATGCAATGAAAACTATTTTATATAAAAAATAATTATTTTTGCATCACTTTATTCTGTGAGCTATAACTTTTTTATTTTTTCGCTGATGATGCTGTGTGGCAGCTCGTTTTTTGCGGGACAAGATGACGTTTTCAGCGGTACCATGGATATTTATATGCGTCTTTTTGATTGTGCGTTATTACACTTTTTGTTTGGCGGTATGATAATAAATCATTATTTTTTGCTTCGTTTTTTATTTTTATTTTTTAAGGGGTTCGCTAAAGGGGTTAACTAATGGGACAGTTTTATAGGGCGGGTCATTACGGACGCGGTGATACCTAATATGTGTACTTTTATAGTTTTTTTTTATTATTTCCAAAAAATGGATTTATTGGGGGAATATTTTTTTTTTTTTCTAATTTATTTGGCGATTTTTTTTTAAATTATTTTAACACTTTTTTTTTTTTTTTTTTTTTTTTACTTTATTAAATAGTCCCAGGTGGGACATCACTGTCCTGTGACAGATCGCTGATCTGTCACATCACAGAACACTGTGACAGATCAGCAATCTGACACAGGCACTGCAAAAGGCTTCCTCATGCCTACGCTTTGCAGGCACTGAGGAAGCCAGCTTCCTCAGGCCCCCGAAGGCCCCCGTCGCCATCTTGGATTCGGGGGCCTGGAGGAAAGGAGCCCCCCGCAGCAGCGCTGCACATTGCGCTGCCGTGGGGGGCTCAGGGAAGCACGGAGGGAGCCCCCTCCCTGCCGATGCTTCCCTTTAACCCCCGGTACACCGCGATCATGTTTGATCGTGGTGTGCAAGGGGTTAACGTGTCGGGGGTGGTCCGTGACCACCCCTGACACATTGTGCCGGGTGTCAGCTGTGATAATCAGCTGACACCCGGCCGCGATCAGCGGCGCTCACCACGTGGGCGCCGCTGATCGCGGTAGACGTACTATCCCGTCCACGGTCATACGGGCCCGGGTACCGTGGACGGGATAGTACGTCGGATGTCAGGAAGGGGTTAAACTATCTTGTTTAGGCTGGTTTCACACTAGCGTTTTTCAGCGCTGTGCTTTGTGTGTGTCCATGTACATGCGTCCTGTGCCCCTATCTTTAACATGGGGGCGCATGGTCTAGCGTATGCATGCGTTCGTATGCGTTTTCGTGCGCATGCGTTTTTGTAGTGTGCGCCCTAGGCACGCCGAATGGTTCGTCCGACCTGTCGCAAAAAAACGCATGCGCACGCTTGCGCACGGAATGCGCAAAAAAAAAATCACATTACAGTCTATGGGAGCGCAGGCGTGCGCATGGACATGCGCATGCCTGCATTTAAAATTGCATGTGCTTTAAGAGTTAACATGGGTAGAAACTGGTTAAAATGCATGTGCCTAAATAAAGCAAATGCATACAAAATGCATGATGCGTTTTTTGTATGCGATTCTATTGCGCACGAAGCACAGCGCTAAAAAACGCTAGTGTGAAACTAGCCTTAGAAACAACGCCTAGCCTCTCTGCTCTGTAATAGTGACAAAATGGAGCTAAAACAAGATGTCCTCTCTTTAAATAAAGAGGGACATGTGATTTCAACAGGCAATGGCACAAGCCATTACATCTGGACATTGTGGATATTTCTTGCACCTTGATTGGCTAGCCGCAATATGCATACATAAAGTTTGAAAAAAAATTACAATCAAATTTATCATCAAACATGTGCCCCAGCTCATCATACACCACCACTATTCTAGCTAAAGTGCTAAAAATACTTTAGTGGCAGTGCAAATATTTTCCAGCACTCTTACCGAATGCTACCGATTTTTCACGATTTTAAGAAAATTTGCTCGTGTTTCCGATCATGAATCCAAATGTGCCGTATTTGTGCCAAATTTATGTTTTACGTCAGTTTTCCGAACATATCTGCTCATCTCTATTTAGAATTCAGTGCTTATTGCTGTTGCACCACTTCATGTCTGTGTGGGAAGCCTCAAGGTAGCCTCCGAATCTTCCACCTTCTCCACATCCTCTGCTGAGCTACTAAGCTGTATACCTCTGAGTTCACACCAAGTGGGATCTTCATCATCATTCTCTCATCATCACAGAGAGTCACCCTCCTCCTTTTTCTGCCATGACACCACAGTACAGTCCATGTGCATCTCTGGTATCTGAGTCTCATCAGGATCACCTCCACCCTTGGTGGTTAATGTCTGGTGATGAGGGTCTGGATTGTGTTCAGACCCTATTTTTCTGGCCCTGGATTCAACAAGAAAAAATTTTTGAGCATCGGTGCAGATGCTTTCCTTCTCTGGATTCTGTGATTATTCGGAGCAGACCTCTGATGTCCATGGAATAGAATGTGTGAACAGCTCTTCATAATGGCCCATCTGAGGTGTCCCACAGTCAGTCAGGCATTTGGAAATTTTTGACGTAGGGGGATTATTATTATTAATTTATATAGCCCCATTGATTCCATGACGCTGTACATAAGAAGGGTTGCATATTCCCCCATCTCACAGATCTTCCTTACCTGACCTTTCTATAACAATTGACGACATCACGCTTTCCCCCGTTCCGGAGGTCCGCTGCCTCGGAGTAACCCTTGACTCTGCCCTGTCCTTCAAACCGCATATCCAAGCTCTCTCCACCTCCTGTCGCCTCCAGCTCAAAAATATTTCCAGAATCCATCCCTTCCTCAACCCTCAGTCTACTAAACTACTTGTGCATGCCCTCATCATCTCCCGCCTCAACTACTGCAACATCTTTTTCTGTGGCCTCCCTGCTAACACCCTTGCACCTCTCCAGTCCATCCTCAACTCTGCCGCCTGACTAATTCATCTCTCTTCTCGCTACTCCTCCGCTTCTCCCCTCTGCAAATCTCTTCACTGGCTCCCATTCCCTCAGCGTATCCAATTAAAATTACTAATACTGACCTACAAGGCCAACTCCAACTTGTCTCCTCCATACATCTATGATCCAATCTCCCGATACCTTCCTTCACGTAATCTCCGGTCCTCCCAACTCCTTCTCTCCTCCACACTTATTCGCTCCTCACCCAACCGCCTCCAAGACTTCTCCTAAATAGCCCCCATCTTCTGGAATTCCCTGCCCCAACAAGACCGGCTATCATCCACACTCGGATCCTTCAGACGGAACCTGAAGACCCACCTCTTCAGGAAAGCCTACAGCCTGCAATGATCCCAGCTGCCTCCTCACTAGAGTTGAGCGATACCAGCCGATACTTGAAAATATCGGATCGGAATGGATCGGCCGATCTTAAAAAAAAGTATCGGTATCGCCGATTCCGATACCGGCAACCAATGCAAGTCAATGGGGCCAAAATATCGGAATTAAAAAAAACCCTTTCTTTCCTTGTAGGTTAATTCTACATGAAGAAAAACAACTAAGAATAATGTAGAATGTATTGTGGGAGGTGAGGAGACATTAAAGCCATAGAGGTTTAGCCCAATCAAATGGAATAGCAGGAATTAAACTTTTTTTTTAAAGACGTTAGGAGTTACAAATATATTGACTATGTTAGCCTCATTTATATTTTGCCAGACATGTATGTCTTCTTCTTCTTTCTTCTTCTTTCTTCTTCTTCTTCCTTTTTTTACCTTCTTCTTCTTCTTCTTATTCCTTTTTTTACATTCTTCTTCTTCTTCTTCCTTTTTTTACATTCTTCTTCCTTTTTTTACATTCTTCTTCTTAGTCCTTTTTTTACATTCTTCTTCTTCTTCCTTTTTTTAAATTCTTCTACTTCCTTTTTTTACATTCTTCTTCTTCCTTTTCTTACTTTCTTCATATTCTTCTTATTCAACAATTATTATTCTACATATTCAACTTCTTCATCTTCTTCCTATTCTTCTTCATCATATTCTTATTTGTGTCAGGCATTCCTGTAGTTGTTATCTAGAAAAGTTAGAAGTTTACACCTTCCGTTCTGCCTGTCACAAAAGATTTACAACAGGATTTGTCCGCGTTCAGTTTGGCCTGCAGCAGCAGGCCTTTTCCAGGGGCACCACGAGGAGGAACGGACTCACCCCCATACACTGCTTAGTCTTCTTCTGCTTATAAATAAGATAATATCATTTGCTCAGAGTATTAGTCTTATGCTTAATGTTCTTCTGCTTTGTTTTTTTATGCTTCTTTGTCTTCTCTCTCTTGTTGTTCTGCATCTTGGTGGTTGTCTTCCTGTTCTTTGTCCTCTTGAACCAGCTGACGGTACTGGCACCCGGAGGGGCAGCAGAAGGAACAAGAGCCAATGGCACTACCGAGGACCAGCTGACGGTGCTGGAACCCGGTTACTAAGCAGGAGGTACCTGTGCTACAAAGCACTACCAAGGACCAGCAGACGTTGCTGGAACTCGGATACCGAGATGGAGGCACCTAGGCCAAAGGCTCTGCCGAGAACCAGCTGACGGTGCTGGAACCCGGATGGGTAGCATAAGCTGCAAGAGCAAATGGAAATAGCGAGGACCAGCTGACAGTGCTGGCACCCGGAGGGGCAGCAGAAGGAATAAGAGCCAATGGCACAACCGAGGACCAGCTGATGGTGCTGGAACCCGGTTACAAAGCAGGAGGTAACTGTGCTACAAAGCACTACCAAGGACCAGCAGACGTTGCCGGAACGCGGATACTGAGATGGAGGCACCTAGGCCAAAGGCTCTGCCGAGAACCAGCTGATGGTGCTGGAACCCGGATGGGTAGCATAAGCTGCAAGAGCAAATGGAAATAGCGAGGACCAGCTGACAGTGCTGGCACCCGGAGTGGCAGCAGAAGGAATAAGAGCCAATGGCACAACCGAGGACCAGCTGACGGTGCTGGAACCCGGTTACTAAGCAGGAGGTACCTGTGCTACAAAGCACTACCAAGGACCAGCAGACGTTGCCGGAACTCGGATACCGAGATGGAGGCACCTAGGCCAAAGGCTCTGCCGAGAACCAGCTGACGGTGCTGGAACCCGGAGGGGCAGCTGAAGTTACCCCTGAAAAGCAAAGTTGGCATGCCGCAAGCTGGCCGCAGTTACCGAATCACACAGTCCTACAGGGGGTGCTTGTCCTACTGGCACTACGGAACAAGCCTTTCTTACCAGAACCCGCAGTCCACATAGGAAGCACCTAAACTGCTGGCACCCTAGCCTCGGCTAACTCAACCGCAACACGACATGGCAACTTGGGGTGGCAAACTGACATTGACACTTCCCGGAAACAGCAGGCAGGGCTGGAACCAAGCTGGGCAGGAGGGAGTACCCGTGCCAAAGTCAGTTATGAGCAGCAACTGGCGATGTTGGAGCCCAGGGACAAGCACTTAGCAGGCTGAGGCCTGATGTGCTGTCAATTGGGAGGCAGCAGGACAGATTGCCATCAAAACAGCAGGGGAACAGCTGACGTTACTGAACCCCACAAACACAGGAGCTAGTGTTTTACTCTGTGAAGACGGCACTTCCGAGCAACAACTGGCTGTGTTGAAGCCCAGGGACAAGCACGGAGCAGGCTGAGGCTGCATTGAAGAAATTTTAAGATCGGTTGTAGACTTCTACTAATTTTAACCGTGCTCCACTTAGGCCTGTGGCTTCACTGATTTTCGTATTTCCCCTGTCCTCCAACCCCGCCAGTTACAGCTCCGAAGTGGCGTCTGCACAATCCACACTTGTTCCTGTGTAACAGGTGTTCAGTCCGGTCAGTTAATCCCCTGATGTGTGTCCGGCAATGTCGCCTGCTCTGTCCACATTCCCATAACTAGTTATGGGAATGTGGACAGAGCAGGCGGCATTGCCGGACACACATCAGGGGATTAACTGACCGGACTGAACACCTGGAACACAGGAACAAGTGTGGATTGTGCAGACGCCACTTCGGAGCTGTAACTGGCAGGGTTGGAGGACAGGGGAAATACGAGAGACAGTGGAGCCACAGGCCTAATTGGAGCATGGTTAAACATCAGTAGTAGTAGTAGTAGTAGTAGTAGTAGTAGGAATGTGTAGGCAGCAGGAGACTTTGCCATCCACACAGCAGCGGATCAGCTAGCGTTGCTGAACCCCACTGAGACACGGGAGCAAGTGTCTCTTTCCGTGTGGACGGCACTTCCGAGCTACAACTGGCTGTGTTGAAGCCCAGGAAATAGGAGGGTGTAGGCAGAGGCCTACTGTCTTTGGAATGCAGAGACAGCAGGAGAGACTGCCATCCACACAGCAGGGGATCAGCTAGCGTTACTGAACCCCACTGAGACACGGGAGCAAGTGTCTCTTTCCGTGTGGACGGCACTTCCAAGCTACAACTGGCTGTGTTGAAGCCCAGGAAATAGGAGGGTGTAGGCAGAGGCCTACTGTCTTTGGAATGCAGAGACAGCAGGAGAGACTGCCATCCACACAGCAGGGGATCAGCTAGCGTTACTGAACCCCACTGAGACACGGGAGCAAGTGTCTCTTTCCGTGTGGACGGCACTTCCGAGCTACAACTGGCTGTGTTGAAGCCCAGGAAATAGGAGGGTGTAGGCAGAGGCCTACTGTCTTTGGAATGCAGAGACAGCAGGAGAGACTGCCATCCACACAGCAGGGGATCAGCTAGCGTTACTGAACCCCACTGAGACACGGGAGCAAGTGTCTCTTTCCGTGTGGACGGCACTTCCAAGCTACAACTGGCTGTGTTGAAGCCCAGGAAATAGGAGGGTGTAGGCAGAGGCCTACTGTCTTTGGAATGCAGAGACAGCAGGAGAGACTGCCATCCACACAGCAGGGGATCAGCTAGCGTTACTGAACCCCACTGAGACACGGGAGCAAGTGTCTCTTTCCGTGTGGACGGCACTTCCAAGCTACAACTGGCTGTGTTGAAGCCCAGGAAATAGGAGGGTGTAGGCAGAGGCCTACTGTCTTTGGAATGCAGAGACAGCAGGAGAGACTGCCATCCACACAGCAGGGGATCAGCTAGCGTTACTGAACCCCACTGAGACACGGGAGCAAGTGTCTCTTTCCGTGTGGACGGCACTTCCGAGCTACAACTGGCTGTGTTGAAGCCCAGGAAATAGGAGGGTGTAGGCAGAGGCCTACTGTCTTTGGAATGCAGAGACAGCAGGAGAGACTGCCATCCACACAGCAGGGGATCAGCTAGCGTTACTGAACCCCACTGAGACACGGGAGCAAGTGTCTCTTTCCGTGTGGACGGCACTTCCGAGCTACAACTGGCTGTGTTGAAGCCCAGGAAATAGGAGGGTGTAGGCAGAGGCCTACTGTCTTTGGAATGCAGAGACAGCAGGAGAGACTGCCATCCACACAGCAGGGGATCAGCTAGCGTTACTGAACCCCACTGAGACACGGGAGCAAGTGTCTCTTTCCGTGTGGACGGCACTTCCAAGCTACAACTGGCTGTGTTGAAGCCCAGGAAATAGGAGGGTGTAGGCAGAGGCCTACTGTCTTTGGAATGCAGAGACAGCAGGAGAGACTGCCATCCACACAGCAGGGGATCAGCTAGCGTTACTGAACCCCACTGAGACACGGGAGCAAGTGTCTCTTTCCGTGTGGACGGCACTTCCGAGCTACAACTGGCTGTGTTGAAGCCCAGGAAATAGGAGGGTGTAGGCAGAGGCCTACTGTCTTTGGAATGCAGAGACAGCAGGAGAGACTGCCATCCACACAGCAGGGGATCAGCTAGCGTTACTGAACCCCACTGAGACACGGGAGCAAGTGTCTCTTTCCGTGTGGACGGCACTTCCGAGTTACAACTGGCTGTGTTGAAGCCCAGGAAATAGGAGGGTGTAGGCAGAGGCCTACTGTCTTTGGAATGCAGAGACAGCAGGAGAGACTGCCATCCACACAGCAGGGGATCAGCTAGCGTTACTGAACCCCACTGAGACACGGGAGCAAGTGTCTCTTTCTGTGTGGACGGCACTTCCGAGCTACAACTGGCTGTGTTGAAGCCCAGGAAATAGGAGGGTGTAGGCAGAGGCCTACTGTCTTTGGAATGCAGAGACAGCAGGAGAGACTGCCATCCACACAGCAGGGGATCAGCTAGCGTTACTGAACCCCACTGAGACACGGGAGCAAGTGTCTCTTTCCGTGTGGATGGCACTTCCGAGTTACAACTGGCTGTGTTGAAGCCCAGGAAATAGGAGGGTGTAGGCAGAGGCCTACTGTCTTTGGAATGCAGAGACAGCAGGAGAGACTGCCATCCACACAGCAGGGGATCAGCTAGCGTTACTGAACCCCACTGAGACACGGGAGCAAGTGTCTCTTTCCGTGTGGATGGCACTTCCGAGCTACAACTGGCTGTGTTGAAGCCCAGGAAATAGGAGGGTGTAGGCAGAGGCCTACTGTCTTTGGAATGCAGAGACAGCAGGAGAGACTGCCATCCACACAGCAGGGGATCAGCTGACGTTACTGAACCCCACTGAGACACGGGAGCAAGTGTCTCTTTCTGTGTGGACGGCACTTCCGAGCTACAACTGGCTGTGTTGAAGCCCAGGAAATAGGAGGGTGTAGGCAGAGGCCTACTGTCTTTGGAATGCGGAGACAGCAGGAGAGACTGCCATCCACACAGCAGGGGAACAGCTGACGTTACTGAACCCCACTGAGACACGGGAGCAAGTGTCTCTTTCCGTGTGGATGGCACTTCCGAGCTACAACTGGCTGTGTTGAAGCCCAGGAAATAGGAGGGTGTAGGCAGAGGCCTACTGTCTTTGGAATGCAGAGACAGCAGGAGAGACTGCCATCCACACAGCAGGGGATCAGCTGGCGTTACTGAACCCCACTGAGACACGGGAGCAAGTGTCTCTTTCCGTGTGGACGGCACTTCCGAGCTACAACTGGCTGTGTTGAAGCCCAGGAAATAGGAGGGTGTAGGCAGAGGCCTACTGTCTTTGGAATGCAGAGACAGCAGGAGAGACTGCCATCCACACAGCAGGGGATCAGCTGGCGTTACTGAACCCCACTGAGACACGGGAGCAAGTGTCTCTTTCCGTGTGGACGGCACTTCCGAGCTACAACTGGCTGTGTTGAAGCCCAGGAAATAGGAGGGTGTAGGCAGAGGCCTACTGTCTTTGGAATGCGGAGACAGCAGGAGAGACTGCCATCCACACAGCAGGGGAACAGCTGACGTTACTGAACCCCACTGAGACACGGGAGCAAGTGTCTCTTTCCGTGTGGACGGCACTTCCGAGCTACAACTGGCTGTGTTGAAGCCCAGGGACAAGCACGGAGCAGGCTGAGGCTGCATTGAAGAAATTTTAAGATCGGTTGTAGACTTCTACTAATTTTAACCGTGCTCCACTTAGGCCTGTGGCTTCACTGATTTTCGTATTTCCCCTGTCCTCCAACCCCGCCAGTTACAGCTCCGAAGTGGCGTCTGCACAATCCACACTTGTTCCTGTGTTCCAGGTGTTCAGTCCGGTCAGTTAATCCCCTGATGTGTGTCCGGCAATGTCGCCTGCTCTGTCCACATTCCCATAGCTAGTTATGGGAATGTGGACAGAGCAGGTGACATTGCCGGACACACATCAGGGGATTAACTGACCGGACTGAACACCTGGAACACAGGAACAAGTGTGGATTGTGCAGACGCCACTTCGGAGCTGTAACTGGCGGGGTTGGAGGACAGGGGAAATACAAAAATCAGTGAAGCCACAGGCCTAAGTGGAGCACGGTTAAAAATCAGTAGTAGTAGGACTGTGTAGGCAGCAGGAGACTTGCCATCTCCACAGCAGGGGAACAGCTGGCAGTGCTGAACCCCACTAACACTTGAACGAATGTGTTTGGCTCTGTAGAGACGACACTTCTGAACACCAACTGACGCTGTTGGAGCCCAGGATCAGGCGAGGAGCAGGCTGGGGCCTACTGAATTTTGGCAGGTGTAGGCAGCAGGAGACTTGCCATCTCCACAGCAGGGGAACAGCTGGCAGTGCTGAACCCCACTAACACTTGAACGAATGTGTTTGGCTCTGTGGAGACGACACTTCTGAACACCAACTGACGCTGTTGGAGCCCAGGATCAGGCGTGGAGCAGGCTGGGGCCTACTGGATTTTGGCAGGTGTAGGCAGCAGGAGACTTGCCATCTCCACAGCAGGGGAACAGCTGGCAGTGCTGAACCCCACTAACACTTGAACGAATGTGTTTGGCTCTGTGGAGACGACACTTCTGAACACCAACTGACGCTGTTGGAGCCCAGGATCAGGCGTGGAGCAGGCTGGGGCCTACTGGATTTTGGCAGGTGTAGGCAGCAGGAGACTTGCCATCTCCACAGCAGGGGAACAGCTGGCAGTGCTGAACCCCACTAACACTTGAACTAATGTGTTTGGCTCTGTGGAGACGACACTTCTGAACACCAACTGACGCTGTTGGAGCCCAGGATCAGGCGAGGAGCAGGCTGGGGCCTACTGAATTTTGGCAGGTGTAGGCAGCAGGAGACTTGCCATCTCCACAGCAGGGGAACAGCTGGCAGTGCTGAACCCCACTAACACTTGAACGAATGTGTTTGGCTCTGTGGAGACGACACTTCTGAACACCAACTGACGCTGTTGGAGCCCAGGATCAGGCGAGGAGCAGGCTGGGGCCTACTGGATTTTGGCAGGTGTAGGCAGCAGGAGACTTGCCATCTCCACAGCAGGGGAACAGCTGGCAGTGCTGAACCCCACTAACACTTGAACGAATGTGTTTGGCTCTGTGGAGACGACACTTCTGAACACCAACTGACGCTGTTGGAGCCCAGGATTAGGCGAGGAGCAGGCTGGGGCCTGTTGCTTTTGGCAGGTGAAGGCAGCAGGAGACTTGCCATCTCCACAGCTAGGGAACAGCTGGCAGTGCTGAACCCCACTAACACTTGAACGAATGTGTTTGGCTCTGTGGAGACGACACTTCTGAACACCAACTGACGCTGTTGGAGCCCAGGATCAGGCGTGGAGCAGGCTGGAGCCTACTGGATTTTGGCAGGTGAAGGCAGCAGGAGACTTGCCATCTCCACAGCAGGGGAACAGCTGGCAGTGCTGAAACCCACTAACACTTGAACAAATGTGTTTGGCTCTGTGGAGACGACACTTCTGAACACCAACTGACGCGGTTGGAGCCCAGGATTACGCATGCCGCATGCAGAGGCCAATGGGCAGCGGTTTTTATGGAGGTTGTTGACTACTACTGATTCTAACCATGCTCCACTTAGGCCTCTGGCTCCACTGTCTCTACTATTTACCCTGGCCTCCAACCCCGCCAGCTACATCTCTGAAGTGGCGTCAGCACAATCTACACTTGTTCCTGTGTTACTGGTGCTCAGTCCCGTCAGTTGATCCCCTGATGTTTGTCCGGCAAGTTCGCCAGCTCTGTCCTCATTCCCACTACTGGTTATGGGAATGTGGACAGAGCAGGAGACCTTGCCGAACACACATCAGGGGATAAACTGATGGGACTGAGCCACAGGAACACAGGAACAAGTGTAGATTGTGCTGACGCCACTTCAGAGATGTAGATGGCGGGGTTGGAGGCCAGGGGAAATAGTAGAGACAGTGGAGCCAGAGACCTAAGTTGGGCACGGTTAAAAATCAGTAGTGGTTTGAATGTTGATGGAGCTGGTGACTTTGCCGTCCACACAGCAGGGGATCAGCTGGCGTTACTGAACCCCACTAACACAGGAGCTAGTGTGTTTCTCTGTGCAGACGACACATCTAAGCGACAACTGGCTGTGTTGAAGCACAGGGATTATAGTTCAGGTGGTAGAAACATGAACACACCAGCAGACCTGGATACAGTTGCCAACCACTAATTTAGTCTGTAAGAGGAATGGCAAAGTCTTTGGAGATCCAGGCCTTGTTCATTTTCAGAAAAGTCAGCCGGTCAACATTATCGGAAGATAGTCGCGTGCGACGGTCTGTTAGTACACCACCTGCGGCACTAAAGACACGTTCCAATAATACACTGGCAGCAGGGCAAGCCAGCACCTCGAATGCATACTGGCTAAGCTCTGGCCATGTATCCAGCTTAGAGACCCAAAACTTGAAGGGGGAAGAGCCATCTGGGAGTACAGCGACAGGGCAAGACATGTAGTCTGACACCATCTGACGGAAGCGTTGCCTCCTGCTGACTCGAGGCATCGCTGATGGTGTAGACAATTGTGGTGGACACACAAAACTTTGCCACATTTGGTCCATAGTGGTCTTGCCTTGTGCTGCGGCGCTGCCTCTGCTCCCTCTTTGTGCAGAGTTTCCTCCACTGCCTCGACGCACAGAGCTGCTTTGTAAAGCACTAGCAACAATGCTGTCGGGTGGAATGGAAAACATTATGGACTGCACCAGAGACTCTTCGTACTCCCGCAGTTTACGCTCCCGGTTCAACGTTGGTATGAGCCTTTGTACGCTGTCCCGGTAGCGAGGATCTAGGAGGGTGTACACCCAATAATCAGCCGAGACGAGAATGTGGGCGATGCGGCGGTCGTTTCTCAGGCACTGCAGCATGAAATCAACCATGTGCTGGAGACTCCCAACTGCCAAAGAACCACTGTCCCCTGTTTGAGGTGTGACCTCGGCCTGCTCTGCATCACCCCACCCTCGCTGTACATACTGAGTAGAGGTTTGTGTACCTCCCTCCTCTGGAGAGATGTCTTCCTCCTCCATCGACTCCTCCTCATCCTCCTCACAAAGTGTCCCCTGCCTAGGCCTTTGTGAGGAAACACGTAGCGCAGACTGTCCAGAAGCAGATGGCATTTGGGACTCCTCATCCTCCACCTCTTCCGAAACCTCATCCCTTAGTGCATGCAGTGTTTGTTGAAGCAGGCAAATAAGGGGGACAGTCATGCTGACTAGTGCATCATCTGCACTCGCCATCTGCGTGGATTCATCGAAGGCACGCAAAACGAGGCAGATGTCCTTCATAGAGGCCCACTCAATGGTGCTGAAGTGTGAACGGTGCACAGTGCGACTTGTTTGCGCCTGATGCAGCTGGTACTCCATGACTGCTGCCTGCTGCTCACACAACCGCTCCAACATACAGTATGTAACGTTGAATTCCACCGGGTGGGTAGGTCACATATGATGCGATGTTCCGGAAGGCCAAATCGTCGCTGCAGAGCAGCGAGGCGCGATCTTGCCGTGCTGGAACGCCGCAAGTGAGCGCACTCTATGCGGACCTTGTGCAACAGTGCATCAAGATCCGGATAGTCCCTCAGAAAGCTCTGCACGACCAAGTTAAGCACATGTGCCAGACATGGGATGTGTGTGAGGTTGCCTAGGCCAAGAGCTGCCACCAGATTTTGGCCATTGTCACACACTACCAAGCCTGGCTGGAGATTCGCTGGCCCAAACCACACATCGCTCTCCTGCTTGATAGCATTCCAGAGCTCCAGCGCTGTGTGGCTTCGATTCCCCAAAGAAATTAATTTGAGTACAGCCTGTTGACGTTTGGCCACGGCTGTGCTCATATCGGTCGTAACAGGCTCCTGCTCTGCTGTTTCTGAGGAACTTGAGTAGGAGGAGGAGTCTATGTGTACAGACTGGAGTCCTGCAATCCGTGGCATTGGAAGAACACGTACAGCGCCACTCTCCAGATCTGTACCCGGCTCCACAACATTGACCCAGTGGGCAGTGAGGGAAAGGTATCGTCCCTGTCCATGGTTACTGGTCCACGCATCAGTGGTCAGGTGGACCTTGCTACTAACGGCGTTTAGTAGCGCATGTTTTATTTTGACACATGTTTCTGCAGGGCAGGGACGGCTCGCCTGCTGAAATAAAAGCGGCTGGGCACGTTGTATTGGGGGACTGCCAATGCCATTAAGTCCCGGAAGGTGTCAGTGTCCACCAGCCTGAATGACAGCATTTCAACTGCCAGAAGTTTGGCAATGCCAGCATTCAGAGACTGTGCTCGGGGATGGTTTGCCGAGTAAGGGCGCCTTTTATCCCATGCCTGTGCTACCGATGGCTGTGATGGATGGGAACGTGCTGCTATGGGTGGAATCTGACAGGATCTCCGGACAACAGTGGCAGAGGTTCTTCCTTGGCGATCCTGTGAGGAAGCCGAACCAGCAGTGTGTGAGCTGGAGGAAGAGGCCCCAACACGAACTGAAGAGGTGGTAGGTGGTGCTGTACGTTGGCCTACGTCTTCAGGGTGTCTCTGCAACTCCAACTTGTGCTTGGTGCGCACATGTTTCCACATATTTTTGGTATTGAGGTTGCTGACATTTCTCCCTCTTTTGACTTTCTGATGACACAGCTTGCATTTGACAAAGCAAATGTCATCTGCAACTGTGTCAAAAAAGGACCACGCACTGCAAGTCTTGGGAGCGCCCGTTTTGCCTTTGGAATGAGGAATGCTCCTAACGGGTGCCAAAGTGGAGGGTACAGGCAACCAAGTCTTCCCCCTCCCTCTGCCTCCTGTTTTGGCCGGTAGGGGAATCTCTTCCTCCGAGCTGCTCCCACCACCTTCCTGTTCCTCATGCCATGATGGGTCAAGGACCTCATCATCTTCCCTCCCCTCTTCAAACAGCTGCTTCTCCAGGGTTGTCTCGCCAGCACCGTACGCAACAGAAAGTGGCAACTGAGTCTCGTCATCATCTGATGCGTACTGAGGTGTGCTGACCATAGGCACTGGCCCACTCGCCTCTTCAGATTCAGAGGGACAAAGAAGTTGCGCATCACTGCATACTCCCTCTTCTTCACATTCAGGAATGCTGCTTGGCTGGCCCCCTCTTTCCAAGCCAACAGATTCTGAGAACAGAAGTAGAGACTGTGATGGCTCCTGTCCATGTCTCTCTGACTGCCTGGTCACTTTGGCAGGTGGTGAAGAGACAGATGGTTGCTCTTCGGTGCTCTGGTCCTGAGAGGATGCGGAAGTAATTGAAGTCGATGCGTTAGCTGCCATCCATCCGACAACGGCTTCAATTTGTTCCTCCCGCAGCAGTGGGGTATGTTGAGGTCCTACAAAGCTGCGCATAAAGGACTGTTGCCTGCTAAAACTGGGGGATGCTGATCCACTGGTGCCCGCAGCAGGCCCAGAATCCCCACGTCCTCTACCTGCAGAATCCCCATGTCCTCTCCCTGCAGAATCCCCACGTCCTCTCCCTGCTGAAACTCCACGCCCACGCCCACGCGCCTTACTCCCTGCCTTCTTCATCTTGCCAGACTGCTTAAGATAGGCAGAAAAGTACAAAGGGGGGGCCTTAGTGTGCTTATTCCTGAACAGCTGGTTACAGGTACAAGAAACACTAATTTTATGAAGTGTGTGTGTGTGGACTACACTTTAATAGGAGCTGATGTGGCCTACACAAGTTCCAAATGTAGTGTTTGGTGAACTTTTTTTGTGGTTTCTTTGTTGGAAACAAACTCAAAGTATGTGAACAAAGAATTGAAACCGATAGTATCACCAACTTTTTGGAGCTATTACAATGCAGGCAGGTAACCTACAATGCAAAAGATGAGGCTCCAAAAAAATTGGGTAATACTAATCTGGCTGCGCCGGCAGGGCACAAGCCAGAAAAAAAGGCTCCTCTATCTACTCCTATATAGTGTTTGCAACCAACCAATGTTGATGGATACGGATGGATGCACACTAATAGGAGAAGAAAAAATGAGCAGCGCTCAAAGACAAATATGTGTGAGGCAGTGACGCACGTTGAGCGTCCTACAACCAGACGTAGCTGCAGGACACTCTACTCAGCGTGATCTGCACTCACACACAGTCAGAGACCTCTCAGACAGCCGTGAACAGTGCAGCTAAGTGGGCACTGGCACTGACAGGCTGCAGAAAGGCTCCGCTGTGTACTCCTATATAGTGTTTGCAACCACCGTAGATGGAGACGGATGGATGCACACTAATAGAAGAAAAAATGAGCTGCACTCAAATACAAATATGTGTGAGGCACTGACGCACGCTGAGCGTCCTACAACCAGACGTAGCTGCAGGACACACTACTCAGCGTGAGCTGCACTCACACACAGTCAGAGACCTCTCAGACAGCCGTGAACAGTGCAGCAAAGTGGACACTAGCACTGAAAGGCTGCAGAAAGGCTCCGCTGTCTACTACTAGTGTTTGCAACCAACGTATATGGATACGGATGGAAGCACACTAGATTGAAATTATGTAAAAAATGCAGCTCAAAAATTAAAAGATGTATGAGGCAGCAGTGATCACACTGGGTGGCCTACAGCCTGACGTGGCTGCAGGACCCACTCCACAGCGTGAGCTGCACTCACACAGCCCTTGCAGACAGCTGTGAACACTGCTGCTAGGGCAAAGAAGGCTACAGTGGTGGTTTATGTAGCCTGGGTAAAGCAATAGAAGTTTGGTGGAATCGCTATTTCTAACTGTCCCTCACAGTCTTCTACAGCAGCCTGTCCCTAACTAAATTCACAGCAGAGTGAACCAGAAATGGCGGCTGCGGTGGCTTTTATAGTGCATCATGACATCATTTCGGCAGCCAATCACAGCCATGCCAATAGTTAACATGCCTACATGCCTAACAGGATGTGCCCACACTTCGGAGGATTCCCATTGGCTTAATCAAAGCAAGCAGGCTCATAGCATGATGGGAACTTCCGATTCCGGTATCCGATATGACGAAAGTATCGGAAGTCAGTATCGGAATTCCGATACCGCTAATATCGGCCGATACCCGATACTTGCAGTATCGGAATGCTCAACACTACTCCTCACCACTACAGGAGCTACCGCCTCATAATCACTGGAGCTGTTGCAACCCCCCAACCTACTGTCTCCTTCCCCACCATCCTGTAGCATGTAAGCCCCAAAAGGCAGGGTCATCTCCCCTCTATATCAGTCTGTGATTGGTAGTTTGTTTACTGTAAGTGATATCTGTAATTTGTATGTAACCCCTTCTCATGTACAGCACCATGGCACCAATGGTGCTTTATAAATTAATAATAAGTAATAATTACATACAAGTTACAGAAATCACTTACAGTAAACAAACTAACAGTGACAGACTGATACAGAGGGGGAGGACCCTGCACTTGTGGGCTTACATTCTACAAGATGGTGGGGAAGGAGACAGTAGATTGGTGGGTTGCAGTAGCTCCGGTGTTGGTGAGACGGTAGTTCCGGTAGTGGTGATTAGGCAGCAGGGTCATTGCAGGCTGTAAGCTTTCTTGAAGAGGTGGGTTTTCAGGTTCCATGTGAAGGATCCGAATGTAGTTGATAGTCAGGCATGTTGGGGCATAGAACTCCAGAGGATGGGGGATATTCGAGAGAAGTCTTGGAGGCGATTAGGTGAGGAACGAATAAGTGTGGAGGAGAGAAGGAGGTTGTCATGATCCATTTTCAGATCTGTAGCAGAGTCTGGACTCTCTTATATGAACCTTTCTCCTTTCTGGCCTCGGGGGTTAATATGGAGTTTTGCCCCCAGTGGCCACTAGTGTTACTACAACTGTAGTTGCTCGGCTGCTGAGTTTTTGCCCCCAGTGACCGCTAGTGTTACTACAACTGTAGTTGGTCGGCTGCTGGATTTTTGCCCCCGGTGGGCGCTGGTGTTACTACACGTTTAATTAGTCAGCAGGTGGTGACCTCCCCCCTCCTTCCTATAAAAGGTCATCAGCTGCTGCTGCTCCCTGTTGGGAATACTGGTCATTTGCTAACCAACCTTGATGAAAACTGGACCTACCTGGTGGATAGGGGGTTCAGCTTATCTGGAGCAGTGGAGTTGCTGCTGGATGCTGAGCGGGTGCCTTTCTCTGCTGCTTGGAGCATTGGCAGCAGATAAAGCTAAGTTTGGGTTTTTAGTTGCTTTAACCCGGTGGTGTCTGTTTTATTTTCCCTTGTGTGGTATTGGGTGCAGATCACTTTATTCCCTGTCTCACCTCCTGGGGAGGGGGTTGTGAGTTTAGCTCAGGGCTAAACAGGAGATAGGGACAGGTTGGTTGACTTGGGCCTCACTACCATCAAGTGTACCCCCAAGTTAAGGAAAATCAGGGCACCTCCTTAGCCTGAGGGGCAGTTCAGGGGCCCAGGTTCCATGTCTCCTGTTTCTTCCCTACTGCACCATGACAGAGGTCTTGAGAGGACCGGAGATTATGTGAGGGAAGATATCGGGAGATATGTTCTGAGATATATGGAGCAGACAGGCTGTGGATGGCTTAGTAGGTCATTATTAGTAGTTTGAACTGGATATGTTGCGGGAATGGGAGCCAGTGAAGAGATTTGCAGAGGGGAGAAGTGGAGGAGTAGCGAGGAAAGAGATGAATTAGTTGGGCAGCAAAGTTAAGGATGGACTGGAGAGGTGTGAGAGTATTAGCAGGGAGGCCACAGATGAGGATGTTGCAGTAGGCGAGGTGGGAGATGATGAGGGCATGCACAAGCATGTTAGTAGATTGAAAGTTGAAGAAAGGATGGATTCTGGAAATATTTGTGAACTGGAGGCAACAGGAGGTGGAAAGAGCTTAGATGTGCGATTTGAAGGACAGGGTAGAGTCAAGAGTTAGTCAGAGGCAGCGGACTTCTGGTATGCGGAAAGCGTGATGTCATTTATTTTGATAGATAGATCTGGTAAGGAAATTGACGTTGGAAGAAAACCAATTCGAAAAATGATTTCACTGCACTCAAAAAAGCAACACTTGCTTTCAAATCTGCCCTCACCTCTGCTAAACAGGCCTACTTTGCAACCCTTGGACCTTCCCTAATCTACAATCCCAAGCAATTATTCAAAAGGTTTAACTCCCTCCTCTTCCCACCACTGCCCCCTCCAACCTCTCTCATCTCTGCTGAGGACTTTGCCGCACACTTCAAAAATAAGATCTACCAAACAAGGCAAGTCTTTATTGTTAAACCACCACAAGTCCTTTGTATACCAGACCAATGCCCCTTCCCATAACCTCCCTCTACAACATCACTGAAGGGGAGCTTAATTGTCTCCACTCCAAATCACACCTGACCACTTGTGCACTAGACCCCATTCCATCTCGCCTCTTCCCCAACCTCACCACCACACTTATTCCATCCCTAACCCATCTCATCAACCTATCACTAACTTCTGGTACCTTCCCTTCTGCTTTGAAATATGCCACAATCAAACCTATCCTTAAAAAGCCAACCCTTGATCCAACCGCTATGTCCAGCTATCACCCAATATCGCTGCTCCCATTTGCTTCCAAACTCCTGGAGCAGCACTTCCATGCTGAACTTTCCTCCCAGCTCTCATCTATCTTGCCCTTTGACAAGCTACTATCTTGCTTCCATCCCCATCATTCCACTGAGACTGGTCTGACCAAAATTACTAATGACCTACTTACAGCCATACAGCCAAAGCTGATGGACAATACTCTATACTCCTCCTTTTATACCTGTCCTCTGCTTTCGACACAGTTGACCACTGACTCCTACTATAGATCCTGTCTTCCTTTGGCATAAAAGACCTTGCCCTATTCTGGATCTCCTCATACCTTTCCAACCACACATTCAGCACCTCCCACTCCCACAATACCTCCTCATCCCACCCTTTCTCTGTTGGAGTCCCCCAAGACACTGTTCTAGGACTCCTACTCTTCTTAATCTATACACTGGGGATACAAGTGTGATTGGGATGCACTTCTAAGGATTGCACTGTGTGTGATGTTAATGTGGAGGAAGAGGATGCGAGGCCACTTGATGCAGCGCTTGTCATCCACTGTAGCACATGTTCTTTCTGAGCCTCATCTACAAGGCATACTGCTGTGCAGCTGCCAAAGAAAGGGAGTCTAGTAGGTCGGCCATTAACAGATGTCAGTGGTCTCTGGATAGGATGAGACGGTGTTTGTTCAGTTGAGCTTTCATTCACATTAACACTTAACCCATGTACACATCGAACACCAAGCCTATTCCCATGACCTCGCTTTTATCCAATCATGTTGTAAGTAGCATTCCCCTCTTGTAACCTGCTGTTTAACAACCTAAAGGCCCTGTTACACATAACGATGTCCCAGCAATCCCACCAGCGATCCGACATGATGGGATCGCTGGGACATCGTTAGGCTGATCGCTGGTGAGCTGTCATAAGACAGCCCCTCTAGCGATCAGGACCAGCGACGCTGGACGCTGATTTCTATCGTAAACATTGGGTATCTAAGAGCCGCACGACTCCTGGATACACGCTGTTTACCTTGGAAACCAGCGCGTATGCTGGTTTCCAAGGTAAACAGCGGGTATCCAGGAGCCGCAGCTCCTGGATACCAGATGTTTACATTAGAAACCAGCGTCCAGCGTGGCTGATCGCTGGTCTCTCGCTGTCACAAGCAGAGATGAGTGCTGGCCAGCGGGAGACTAGCAATTGAAAAACGGCCCAGGCCGATCGAGCACGATCAGCGATACTGTCTTGCTAAATTTTCTCCCAAATTAGGTTATTTACCTTAACTTACGTAGCGCTCACTGGCATCCCAACCAGGCAAAGATTATTGACAATCTTTTATTTCAGCAAGCAATCATTTTGTTTTACATAGCACATGAATAGTCTCAAGATTTTAAAAAAATGACAGTTATGACATGAAAGATTTCAGCATCAATAATAATTACCGAGTTATTGTAGCATCACCCTTCGCATCGGGGGACCTCGATCAGCGGGAAGGGGTTTTTCTCGGTCAGCATCACAGACTAAGTGCGTCCACTTGAATCATCTGGAAAGTCCCTACCTGCTGAGGAGGTCAGTACTTTTTATAATATTAATTGGAATGATCACGCACTGACATGCGCAGTAACTTGTTTCTTTTTCACATTCCTCCTTTATCTCAGTTGGTTTGGTTCTCACATTCCTCCCTTCCAACTCCCACAACAAAGCCTGAGCAGGTGGTTGCTTTTCACATTCCTGAGTGTGTGCTCTCCTCATGGTAGGAAAAGTTCAGATTCCGGTCACAATCCATAGTATCCAAATGGATGTTTCAATGTACTGCAATCACTACCTTATTGACTGGATGCCTATCTATACCAGTCTCTCACTCATGCATATCCCATTTGTATCACAATCGGTTCTTGATTGCAGCCTTTTAAACACCATCTTTATAGGACACCATGAGCACTTGTGGTTTCTTGCAACACATTTTATAACATATATGCTACTTGAAATGAGGTGGCCCCACGGGGGCCTATCCATACATATCCTTCCACTGTTACATTAGCTATGTTACAGCTCTGTCCTTCTGGCCAAATAAAGTCATCTTGTTTTCGTTCTTTTGCGCTTTCCTTCCACAACCACCTTATCTGACTGGTGTTTTGACTTTGGATTTGAGTACCCGGTGTTCATCCTTCAACTTTCACCAAACACTCGCTTCCAAGGCTTCCAATAATTCCACATATTTCCAGAAATATCTGTTAGGGAAAAAAAAAAAACAAAGCATGATTTTATTCACGCAAATAACATTTTTCCTGGGGAACATATTCCCATTTCTCCACTCCTGGTCTCATGATTAGCAAAGTATGATCCTTGCCCACAGCAATAACTTCAGCCGCCGATGGCGGTCCTTGAGGACTCTGTACCCAAATTCTAGCTCCTACATTGGTCACATCTGATGACCCAAATGCTTTATCCCCCCGTAAGGAGAGTTCTAGTGGAGCTTGTTCTTCGATGGCTTGATCTAAACTAATAGGTATTACCAACATTTGAGCCATCTTTTGTCCTTTGGAAATAACTAGCGGCTCTTGTCCTAAATTGGACATAATAACTTTAATTTCTCCTTGATAATCAGCATCAGTTACTCCTCCCACCACTATGGCCCCTCTTAAAGCAAAACTAGACCGAGTTGCCAACTGACCATAATGTCCTTTAGGCATTTGACATCCCAATCCCGTCGGTATAGGAACAGTCTTACCTGGCGGCACAATAGTCACCTCTATTGCGCTGAGATCCAATCCCGCAGACAGGGGAGTTGCTCTTTCAGGAATTTTAGCCTCTTGATTCATCTTCCACCAAGTGATTGTATGTACAATATGAGTTTCGTGTATGGTAAGATTGGGTGTCAGCATTCTCATCAATGGTGTCATGGAATCAGTTATAGGCCTATTGTTGATAATTTGTAAAGCCTCACTCAAATTGTCTCTCCACTGGCCATATTCTCCTTCCTTATTGTGTATCTTTTTCAGAGTGGACTTCAAGAGTCCATTCATCCTTTCCACCAACCCTGCAGCTTGGGGATAGTAGGGCATATGATATACCCATTGGACATTATGGTCATTGGCATAATCCTTTATCTGTTGACCAGTGGAGTGTGACCCATTGTCAGTCTGTATCTGCAGTGGAACACCATAGTATTGTGTGATAATCTCTAATGTACGTAATGTGCTCCATTGTGTGGCTGCTTTGCAAGGGAATCCTATCATAAGTCCTGAGTAGGTATCTACTGCTGTGCAGACATATTTACATCCCCTACTCTCAGTGAGTGGACAAATGAAATCCATCTGCCAAATTTGAGCTGGTAATTGTCCTCGAGCTATGTGTCCCATTACTGTGTGTGGAACTTCCCTTTTTTTGTGAACACTGTGCAATGACTTGTTTTATTATGTCCATAGTTAGTGGAACACCTCTTTCTTAGGCCCACCTGTAAGTGGCTCTTTCTCCTAGGTGTCCACTCTTGTTGTGCGCCCAAACGGCTGTACCTTGCAGCCATTTTTCTTTTTCTTGATCAACTTCAGAAGTCTGTCTAATGGCGGCGGCTTTATCTGCTTCAGAATTGAACAAACGATCAAGTGAGTCAGCAGACATATGTGCATCAACATGAAAAACAGTAGTAAGTGTGATTTGAACCATTTCTTCTATAAATTCCCACACCTCTTTTCCCCACACTTCCTTACCATGTATTAACCAACCATATTTCTTCCATCCCATCATCCAAGTTGCAAGACCATTAGCCACAGACCACGAGTCTGTGAAAAGGTGACACTCCTTCCCTTGTTCAAAACTCAATGCCAGAAAGATAGCATATAATTCTGCATATTGACTACTTTTACCGTGACCTTCCATAATCAAATGTTTTTCCAGTTTCGTGTTATAAGCCACACTTTTCCAGTGTCGCTTTCCATTGACATATCGAGCTGACCCATCAGTGAACCAAGCATGTTGCTGTTGTTGTTCTGTTAAATCTTCATAAGATTTTCCCCATTTTACAGGGGACTCTTCCAGGACAGATGGTTTCCCAGGGGATTTGATTTCTTCCCCTATTTCAGCTATTTTCTCATGGAGGGAGGCGATCCCGCCTTCTCCTTTCTTTGCTCTTTCAGAAATGTACCATTTCCATTTTACGATACTTTGTTCCTGTGCATGTCCTACCCTATTGGTTTTAGGGTTAGACAATACCCATTGCATTATAGGTATTGCTGGTCTTAATAAGACTTCATGTCCTAAAGTTAGCTGTTCTGTTTCTACCAATGCCCAATAACAAGCTAGCAATTGTTGTTCAAATGGAGTATACTTTTCTCCAGCATCAGGGAGTTTTCGATTCCAAAATCCTAAGGGGACTCTTTTTCCCCCTTGTTGTTGCCATAATGACCAATTTGCATACATATTTTATACTGATACATGCAATTCTACACTCCCCGCTGTCATTGGCCATAACTCTACAGCTTGCTGTATGGCCTCTTTTACCATTTCAAAGGCGGTTGGTTGTTCTTCCCCCCAATGAAATTCATATTTCTTCCTCGTAACTTTATACAAAGGGGACAGCATCTGTCCTAAATGAGGTATATGCTGTCTCCAAAATCCAAATAGCCCAATATAAGATTGAGTCTCTTGCTTAGACTTGGGAGTAGGGAAATTAATAATCTTCTGTTTTACTTTTGGTAAAATTTCCCTATGTCCTTTATTCCATTGTATTCCAAGAAATTTTACAACTTGAGCCGGTCCTTGGACTTTTGCTTCATTTATTTCCCATCCTTTGCTCCTCATATGCACCAAAAGTTTTTCCAATTGTGATTTCACTGCCTGCTCCTCATTTCCTTGTATCATTATATCATCAATATAGTGTGAAATTTGCATATCTGAGGGCAAGGAGAACTGATCTAGATGTTCTGCCACCGTCCGGTGACAAATAGTAGGGCTATGAAGCCATCCTTGAGGCAATCTGGTCATGGTATACTGTCGACCTAACCAGGTAAAAGCAAATTGATCCTGCGCCTTTTCCTCTATTGGAATTGTAAAGAAGGCATTAGCCAAACCAATCACTGCATACCAAGTTCCATTATGACTCTGTATATTTTCTATTATAGTGATAGTATCTGGCACTGCAGCTCTTAATGGAGGGGTACATTTGTTCAATTCCCTGTAATCCACTGTCATACGCCAGGAGCCATCACTCTTTTTAACTGGCCAGACTGGATTATTCCATGCAGTAGTAGTGGTACCCATGACTCCTGCGTCCACCAGATTTTTAATTGTTTCAGTAATCTCTTTGTGTCCCCCTGGTATTCGATACTGTTTCATTGCCACCATTTTAGTAGCAGGAGGGATATGTACAGGGGGCATTTTTACTTTTCCTACCATTACAGGTCTCATTTGTATTTCTGCCCTTTTTACTCCAAAGGAGAATTTTCCAGCCGATAAATTTAAAGTCATTCCTTTTAAAACATCAATTCCCAATATATATTCTGGAATGGGTACTACTAAAACACGGTAATTTCTTATCGGTAAGTTTCCTATTTTCAAAGCAACTTGTGTTTGTACTCCGGTGATTACCTGTCCTCCTAGTCCGGCAATTTTAATTTTTGGACCTTTGAATTTTGTGGGAATACTTTTTCTTTATTAATTTTTCCTCTTCTCTTGCGATATTTATTTTGAGCAACTATGATAGCAGCTATCTCTGCTACACTCTGGTAATGTTCCAACTTATCTTTGAGCAGATGGGTATTGCAATCCAGCACCACTTTCTGCCCTCCTAGCTCTGCAACTTTTTGTTCCAATTGAGAGCACTTCCTCTGCATTTGTTGATTCCGCTCATGCATCGCGCGATATGCACTGAGCAGAATCCAAGTTCGTCGCCCAAGCGACACAACATCACCCGCCTTGGCGGGGACACCCCTGAGTACATTAACAACATCCTGGGTTGACTGCATCACCTGCCTTTGCAGGGAAAACCTCGAGTAACTAAACAACATCGAGGGGTTATCTGCATCACCTGCCTTTGCAGGGATCCCCATGAGTAAACCAACAACATCATGGGTTAACTGCATCACCTGCCTTTGCAGGGAAAACAAATCCACATACGCCGTCCTAAAGACTCTACATCACCCCTGAGTACTTTAACAACATCAGTGGGTTCACTACCTTTAAGCTTACTAGACCACTGTTCCGCCAGTCCAGAACTGCTCAACTCATGTGCCAATACATTATACGGTGCCTCAGTCCAACCGGGCACATCCACAACATCCTCCTGCTTTTCCTTTCGTTTCTTAAACATATTGAAAAAAAAAAGATCCTGCCGACTACGTCAATTTATGTCTTGCTAAATTTTCTCCCAAATTAGGTTATTTACCTTAACTTACGCAGCGCTCACTGGCATCCCAACCAGGCAAAGATTATTGACAATCTTTTATTTCAGCAAGCAATCATTTTGTTTTACATAGCACATGAATAGTCTCAAGATTTTAAAAAAATGACAGTTATGACATGAAAGATTTCAGCATCAATAATAATTACCGAGTTATTGTAGCATCACCCTTCGCATCGGGGGACCTCGATCAGCGGGAAGGGGTTTTCCTCGGTCAGCATCACAGACTAAGTGCGTCCACTTGAATCGTCTGGAAAGTCCCTACCCGCTGAGGAGGTCAGTACTTTTTATAATATTAATTGGAATGATCACGCACTGACATGCGCAGTAACTTGTTTCTTTTTCACATTCCTCCTTTATCTCAGTTGGTTTGGTTCTCACATTCCTCCCTTCCAACTCCCACAACAATGCCTGAGCAGGTGGTTGTTTTTCACATTCCTGAGTGTGTGCTCTCCTCATGGTAGGAAAAGTTCAGATTCCGGTCACAATCCATAGTATCCAAATGGATGTTTCAATGTACTGCAATCACTACCTTATTGACTGGATGCCTATCTATACCAGTCTTTCACTCATGCATATCCCATTTGTATCACAGATACCCGGCGGGAGGGCCGGTCACTGATCCCCGTCACACACAGCGATCTCGCTGGCGAGATCACTGTGGCGTCACAAAATCAGCGATCTCACTAGCTGTGTGTGACGGGGCCTTTAGGCCCGCAGCTGTTAGTCACATGTCACTAAATGAGCTATCACTATTTATTTTCTTAGATAGCATGCCTGAACAACACTGTTATGCCTATTAAATGATTTTTGGAAATCTGGTCTTCTGATTAGCCACTAAAACACAGCTTTAGCACAAACGATTTGGAGTAGCTATTTGGGCATCGTAGCTGCACCACAATATTAGGCCTAATGATTTTTGTGTTTAACTCTGGCCTTCTGATTTGCCATTGAAACAGTTTTATCACAAATGATTTGGAGTAGCAAATGGGTTTCTTGAGACTGCCACACAGTTTTTGAACAATCTGCTTTGATGCTGGAAGATCGACATTTCACACATGACAGAATCCTATCTAACTGTCAAGTTCACTTCCAGCACCAGCACTAGCACAGGAGCAACCTCTCTACACTGTGACACACAGCAAATGGTGCCAGCAAATCAAGATGTCCACTTTTATATAGCAAAGAACATGTGACTTCAGCAGGCAATCACAGAAGACCTTGTGTCATGACGTTGTGGATGGTTGCTGCGCCCTGATTGGTTGCTGGAATCAACACACACAAAATTAAGGGGAAGAAAAAAAATGGTGCCTCACTCCTGTAATTTTTTCACAAGCTCCTCTAACCTCTCCACACCCCCTCCTCTCATCAAACCCGCCCCCGTCCCACCCACTCATCATACAGAACCACTATCCTAGTCAAAGTAATAACAAAAGGATTAGTGAAAACGTGACGATATACCAAACTGTGACTAAATTTTGCCGACTTTGAGTAAAAATGCTTGTGAAAGCGAACACGAATAAGAATGTGCTATGTATGGGCTGAATTTGAGATTGGCAAATATTTTCCAAACACGTTCGCTCATCTCTACTAAACATACATTAAGTCTTTCTACTTGCTATGATGTCTAAACATTTCTGTGTAATTGAAGTCAATTTCTGCTTTCATAATAAAAGAACAGAGCATGCAGAAGCTGAAAATGATTTTTTTTATTTAAAAAAAAATCAATATTTCACCTAACTGCTGATATGACCCAAAATAAATTTTAAAAAATAAATATGTATACTGCTCAAAAACATAAAGGGAACACTATTCCATTTGCAACAGGCTGTGTTCCCTTTATTTTTTTCAGCAGTTATATATTTTTCCACAAATTGCATATTCTACAGATGTGGAAAGAGATGGATCATCTTCAGGAAGAATGAGTCAATATTTGTATCCAGATATTTTATGACCCTTTCCTTCACAACAGTAACCCTTCAGTTGGCATTCTTGTCACTGAATTTGAGTTATTCCAATAATGACTGGAGATCTAATCAACAAAAGTATCCAATGATGTTTGAAATTCTACAATTCCTTGTAGACTACAACAGTTCTGTGTATAAAAATATGAATAAAGTTGTCTGGGCTTAAATATAAACATAGAGCCTGTAGAAAACATTCCGGTATGTGGAACATTAAAATAAACTTTACAGTTGATTCAATTCAACAGATGAGTCTATGTTTTTTTCTATTTCAATCATTTTTAATTATGCAAATTGTCTCTTCAGAGAGGAAGAGGACTAGAACTCTAGTGCCACCTATTGGAGGTAGCAATCCTAAAAGTCAATGTTGACCCTTTAGCGAGCCTAGTTACATGACTTAGGATAAAAGCCAAGCCAGAATCTCCATTTGCAGACACTGTGTTTCGGGGTACTGCCCCTCATCAGTGCAAAGTGGGAGATCTGGTTTGGCTGTGAGAGAGGCGTCTGACCAATATCCAAGAAGTATCATTTAAAGTTAAAAGGCTCGTTAAAGGGTCAACATTGACTTTTAGGATTGCTACCTCCAATAGGTGGCACTAGAGTTCTAGTCCTCTTCCTCTCTGAAGAGACAATTTGCATAATTAGCATATTTCCCAGAGGAGCATTGCGGCTTTAAGTCTCTTCACCTCGACATGCCTAGCATGTCATTCTCCGCAAGGAGAAATAATTTTTAATAAACAGTAGATAAAGTAAACTGGAATATGAAATTTGAGAATTTAATTAAAAGTGGCAAAAGGTACTTAATTTGGGGTATACACTACTACATGCATAAATATGTATATGAATGCACATATACACCAAGAGAAGTTTTATGATTAATTACAGAAATACAGCTCACTAGCGACCATTTAGCGATGCACCAGCGATCCTGACCGGGTCGTATCGTGGTCGGGATCGCTGGTGCATCGCTAAATGTAAAGGGGCCTTTAGTTACTATGCCCAGGCAACGCCGGGCTCTTCAGCTAGTAAATTATATAGCTTTGTTAGCTGTATAATTTATTTCAAATGTATTAATTGTAATTTATTTTATTTTTTTGCTTATTATTATGAGTATTATGATGCGTTTTGAAAATATATTAAGGAATACTAATATATTATGCATGCCCTATATGTTACTAACATATAAATAAAGATCAATACTAGCATTACCATCCTTGTATGAGCAAATAACTAAAAATAACTGCTTATCTATTGGTGTAGAAGAGGCAACACAAGAAAACAGCGCAAGGGAAATTAGAGACAATATTACTTCCCAGGAGAAAATGGACATAATGTTGTACAGCCCAGGCTATCTAATAACTCATAAAGCAGAAAGGAGTTACATTCCATCTCAATATGCCAAAATATCTCAGAAGTTAATGCAATATATGAAAGCCTAGCTTGGAAATAATGCTAATTTGTACTCTGCAATATATAATCAATACCAAGTAGCGACAAACCAATTGATGTATTTCTAAGACAAAATTCCAATCCTTTATCTTTAAATAACCAAAGTCTGGATTTATTTGACTTTAGCATTTGAAATTGTCTGTAATGAGGTAAATGATTTACATTTCAGAACTTGATCTTTTCACTGTGATAGATGTGTCTTTATGTAATAAAGAATGCCGTATGAATAATGTATGATATAAGTTGGAATGACTAACACTACATAACTATTACATAGAACACATAATTCCAATAATACAACTTCAAAACTTTGCAAGTTTCCTCTACGCACAACATATTATCTCAACTTCAAAAATTCAGACAGAGCTATTGAAATATATGTAAAAAAAGGCTAAAAAATGTATTAGGTAGGAGACATGTCGAGCATGAATAATCCTGATGGATCTGCTGTTATGAACTTTTACAAATTGGAATTTCTGTGACTTTAGTTTCAATGGGCTAATTCTAGTGAAATATGAAGTAGTCAGATTTTTGTCAAAATCTTCCATTTACATCAAATATAAATTTAATTTGCTAGAATTGCTTTATTTTATTGAATTAGTCTCAGTTTGACTGCTGTGTTTGATAAAAAAAGAAAAATTCTGGTGAAGACTAAATGTATATAATGTATTCTTTTTGTATGTTGTTTATTTTTTAATAAGTGGGCCCTTGAAATTATCAATGTGATTTGTTATCACATTTTCTTATACTTTCCAGTTGTATTGAAAAATGTTATAATTAGTCATCCAGATATGCCATTTGATAAGCAGATTGTTGTGGTGGGCTATAGTATACCAGTGGCATGGTGCTCATTTCCTCTTTGTGAGGGCCATCAGATAACTCATAAAGTGTAGAGAATAAAGGTATGCAAAGCTGAAACACAGTCACTAATAGCAATGAGCGCAAGTGCTCGTTACTCGAGTTTGCCTATCATAGATAATACTCTATCATAGAATCGTAGAGTTGGAAGGGACCTCCTGGGCCATCTGGTCCAACCCCCTGCTCAAAGCAGGATTCGCTAAATCATCCCAGTCAGATGTCTGTCCAGCCTCTGTTTGAAGACTTCCATTGAAGGAGACTCACCACTTCTCGTGGCAGCCTGTTCCACTCATTGATCACTCTAACTGTCAAAAAGTTTTTTCTAATATCTAATCTGTGTCTCTTCCCATTCAGTTTCATCCCATTGCTTCTAGTCTTTCCTTGTGCAAATGAGAATAAAGTTGATCCTTCTACAATGTGACAGCCCTTTAGATATTTGTAGACAGCTATTAAGTCTCCTCTCAGTCTTCTCTTTTGCAAACTAAACATTCCCAAATCCTGCAACCTTTCCTCATAAGACAGGGTTTGCAGACCGGTCACCATTCTGGTCGCTCTTTTCTGAACTTGCTCCAGTTTGTTGATGTCTTTTTTAAAATGTGGTGCCCAAAACTGGACACAATATTCCAGATGAGGTCTGACCAAAGAGGAGTAGAGGGAAATAATGACTTCACGTGATCTAGACTGTATGCTTCTGTTAATACATCCTAGAATTGCATTTGCCTTTTTTGCTGCTGCATCACACTGTTGACTCATATTCAGTCTGTGATCTATTAGTATACCCAAGTCTTTTTCACATGTGCTGTCACTTAGCCCTATTCCTCCCATTCTATATATGCTTTTTCCATTTTTATTGCCCAGATGTAGTACTTTGCATTTCTCCCTGTTAAAAACCATTCTGTTAGTTGCTGCCCACTTCTCCAGTTTATTTAAATCTTTTTGAATCCTCTCTCTCTCTTCTCTAGTATTAGCTATCCCTCCTAGCTTTGTGTCATCAGCAAATTTAATCAGTTTACCCTCAATTCCTTCATCTAAATCGTTGATAAAGATGTTGAACAATACAGGGCCCAGGACAGAGCCCTGTGGTACCCCACTTGAGACATTCTTCCAACTGGATGTGCAGCCATTTACGACCACTCTTTGGGTCCGATCACTAAGCCAGTTATGAATCCACCTAACAGTTGCCTTGTCCATTCCATACTTAGTCATTTTTTCAATAAGGATTGTATGAGAGACTTTGTCAAATGCTTTGCTGAAGTCAAGATATACTATATCTACAGCATTTCCTTGATCCACCCAATCAGTGATACCGTCATAGAAGGAAATTAAGTTAGTCTGACATGACTTATTAGTTAGAAACCCATGCTGACTCTGTTTAATCACTTCATTCTTATCCAGGTATTGACATACATGTTGTTTAATAATTTGTTCAAAGATCTTTCCTGGTATAGAAGTCAGACTCACCGGCCTATAGTTGCCTGGGTCCACCTTCTTCCCCTTTTTGAAGATAGGAACAACATTTGCTCTTCTCCAGTCTTCTGGCACTTCTCCTGTTCTCCAAGAATTTTCAAAGATTATGGAGAGGGGTTCAAAAATTTCTTCTGCTATCTCCTTCAGTACTCTGGGGTGTAATTCATCTGGACCTGGAGACTTGAATTCATTTAGGTTAGCTAAGTGTTTCCTCACTATCTTTCTGTTTATAGATATCCTGGATTCTTCTATTCCCTTAATAGGACAGTGAATAACAGTTGATGTTGCATTTCCTTTCTGAGAGAAAACAGATGCAAAATAGGAATTTAAAAGTTCAGCCTTCTCAACATCCTGTCTTACCATTTCATCATTTTCATCCTGTAAAAATCCTATAGCATCTTTGACTTTTCTTTTACTTTTGACATATCCCCAAAATCCTTTATTATTGCTTTTGACATCTCTTGCAAGCCTCAGTTCATTTTCAGCTTTAACTAATCTGATTTGTGCCCTGCAGGTTCTGCAGACAGCATTATATTCTTCTTTAGATATGCCTCCCTCTTTCCATTTTATAAACATTTTTTTCTTCCTTTTTAGCATGTGCTTAAGTTCTGTGTTCATCCATCCTGGTTTCCTTAAATGCTTCCTATTCTTCCCTCTTTTCGGAATTGTTAACAACTGTGCTTTGAGAATTTCATTTTTCAAGATTTCCCATCCTTCCTGGACATTTTTGTCTTTAAGGATATCCAGCCATTGGATCCCTCCGATTCTCTTTCTGAATCCCTTAAAATCTGCCTTTCTGAAATCTAACCTTGACGTCTGAGTCTTCACAGGTCTTCCACCTCTAGTTATCCAAAATTCTAAAATAGCATGGTCGCTACCTCCTAGGGTCCCAGCCACTTTTACCTCCTCAACCATTTCCTCCCTGTTTATAAGGATTAGATCCAAGGTAGCAGTTCCCCTTGTTTTCTCCCCTACCTTTTGGAAGATAAAGTTGTCAGCAAGAGAGGATAAGAATTTCCTTGACCTGTTAGTTTTGCCTGAGAGAGATTCCCAACAAATGTCTGGATAGTTGAAATCTCCCATGACAACTATGTCATATTTTTTGGAGAACTTGGCCATCTGATGCATAAAGAGTTCATCTATATATTCGGCTTGCACAGGCGGCCTGTAGTAAATACCTACAATGGTGTCCTTTCCATTGTTCTGTCCTTGTATTCTTACCCAAACAGGTTCCACAGAACTCCCAGTCTCTGAAGCTTCAATCTCTGTGCAGATATACGCGTTTCGAACATACAATGCGACACCCCCTCCTCGTTTATCAAGTCTGTTTCTTGCAAATAAGTTGTATCCTTCTAGTCTTGTATTCCAATCATGTGTATTGTCCCACCAAGTTTCAGTGATTCCAATTACATCATATTTCTTTTCCTGTGTTAGTAGTTCCAATTCTCCTTGTTTGTTGCCCATGCTTTGTGCATTAGTATAGAAACATTTTAGTTTGTGATTGGTTTCTCTTTCTCCAATATTTTTATTAATTAGATTCTTTCGTCTTTGTTCTTCCTTTCCACTTCTAATAGCAGAGTTCTCAATAGCATTTGTCAGGTGTATGGCTTTTTCTGGTCTTTTGCTTCCCTTCCCATGTTGTTCTAGTTTAAAGCTCTCCTTACAAGTGTAGCAAGGCCACTTCCAAATACATGCTTTCCAGTCTTCGTAAGGTGCACCCCATCTCTAGCAAGTAGTCCATCGTATAAGTAGTTCACTCCGTGATCCAGAAATCCAAATCGTTGCTGACGGCACCATCGACGTAGCCAGTTGTTCACCTGCAGAATCTTATTCCACCTCCTTGTTCCATGGCCATCCACTGGGAGGATGGAAGAGAAGACCACCTGCGCTCCCAGTTCTTTCACTTTCTTGCCTAAGTCTTCAAAGTCTCTGCAGATGGTTTCCAGGTCGTTTCTTGCGGTGTCATTTGTCCCCACATGTAGTAGCAGGAATGGGTAGTCATCTGTAGGTCTGAAGAGTCCTGATATCCTGTCAGACACATCTTTAATTTTTGCACCTGGAAGACAGCACATTTCTCTTGAAGTTATATCCGGTCTGCAGATAGCAGCCTCTGTTCCTCTCAGCAGGGAATCCCCCATGACCACCACTCTCCGTTTCTTCTTCACAACATTTTTCTTTCTCCATCCAGGAGGACTCTGAGGGCGTACAAGGTTGCTGTTTGTTGGCAAAGTCTTATCCTGATGTATTTCTTCATCGTTTTCCTGCGTGAGAGCCTGGTACTGGTTTCTGAGCAGTATGGGTGCTGACTGCCTCCTGATCCTCCTGCTTCTCTGGGTCACATGTCTCCATTCCTCAGTTTCTTCAGGTGCACTTCGAATTTCTTCTCTTTCTGTAACATGAAGAGATAATTCTGCTCTGTCCAAGAACTCTTCACCTTCCTTAATGATCTTCAACGTAGCTAACCTCTCTTCGAGATTTTGCAACTTTTCCTCCAACAGGGACACAAGCTTGCATTTGTGGCATGTGAAGTTTGGCTTTTCCACTGGTAAATCTGTGAACATGTAGCAAGAAATGCAGCTCACCAAATGGCTCCTGGCCTCTTCCATCTTGCCTAGGTTTCTTCGGTATGCACCGAGTATCGCCGATGCTCAAAGTGAGATGTTCACATCCCACTGGCCGCATGTTACTGTTAGACAGCCACAAAACATGTGGGGATTGCCTGACAAACAAGGGCTATCCCTGCATGTTTTATGGCATGGGACGCGAACATCTCTTTCGAGCACATGCTCTATTCGGGGCATACCCGAGCACCCTCAGCAAACTTCAGTAACGAGCACTTGCACTCATCACTAGTCACTAAATCTGCAGGGCAGTGTTACACAAAATTGACAATGGAGAACTCTGGAAAATCTTGGAGGATTTGTCAAGCTTCCTGGCACATAATGAGTTCTATGCAAAAAACTTTCATAAACTAGTGCTTCTGAAAGCTTTGTTTTATGGAGGGGACATGAAAGAGGCATGAAGGAGGTGTATAAATGGCAGGATAGGAGTGGGAAATAGTTAAATAAAGACTATGGAAAGGCATGACCTTGGCAGAATACTTTCTGCCATTGGCACGTTACATAGTTTATCTTTCTTGGCCAGGCTTATTAGGATCCACATTATAGCTGCAGACCTCATCAAATTCTACCAAACCCATCTGCTAAACCAAATGTAGAACAATGTGGCCCTGATTCTTCAAAGGAATTTCACCAGAATTCTGGAAAAAAATTATTTTAAACATCAGAAGATTTTTGTGAAACCAGGAGTTACACAAAAATATGTCAACTTTATTTGTATTCACCCCGATTTCTCCAAGCTCCCCTAAAATGGGCGGAGCTGCTGTGGGGGCATGGCGCAGGCTTGGTGTCACATTTAATTTAATTAATGATGATCTGTGGAATTCTCTATTAAAGAAATTTTACTCCAGTGTGCAACTGTTGGAAGATTTGGGGCAAGGTGCATAGAGGCATACACCAGTCATCAGACGCTCCTGATTCTTTAAAAGATTTAAGCTACTGACTCCAACATGCCCCCACATCTTGTCTGATCTTAATGAATCAGGGTCTGATCTATGTATTTTATGATGATGTTCTTTCAGTTCAATAAAACAATAGGGTTACCCCGGTGAATTGCAACTATTTCTCAAATATTTCATACTCATAGTTTCTCATATTCTCAGACACAATTTCACTAGTTACAGAACACCAGACATGTGACAGGAATATAACAGACAGATTTCACTGTTTCCTTGGCTTATTAGATCTTTATTCCATTGAGATTTTCTGGTGCATGGTACAGAGGGCTGTTCAAAGTAAGTTGGCACCTTAATCTAATCTGTGGCAACCGTGAGAAGCTATCCTGTCCGCATGGGAAAATATTGTTGAAGAGCAATTCAGAAAAAATGTAACACCAAGTGAAATCAATACCATAATGAATTGCTGCAGTTATGAACAGTGATAAGGAAGTTATATTCTGCTCAAGGAGGGTCTGGGCTGCTTTTTATTATTGTATATAAAATAAATGTAAATGAAAAAACACAAAAGAATTGTCCTACAGCCAAATTGGATATTATTCCACACCAAACATAAAAGAGAGGGTGGACAAAAGTATTGGCACTGTTCGAAAAATCATGTGATGCTTCTCTAATTTGTGTAATTAACAGCACCAGTAACTTACCTGTGGCACCTAACAGGTGTTGGCAATAACTAAATCACACTTGCAGCCAGGTGACATGGATTAAAGTTGACTCAACCTCTGTCCTGTGTCCTTGTGTGTACTACATTGAGCATGGAGAAAAGAAAGACCAAAGAACTGTCTGAGGACTTGAGAAACCAAATTATGAGGAAGCATGAGCAATCTCAAGGCTACAAGTCCATCTCCAAAGACCTGAATGTTCCTGTGTCTACCGTGCGCAGTGTCATCAAGAAGTTTAAAGCCCATGGCACTGTGGCTAACCTCCCTCGATGTCGACGGA
The DNA here is from genome assembly GCF_039654945.1 of Dendrobates tinctorius. Taxonomy (NCBI): domain Eukaryota; kingdom Metazoa; phylum Chordata; class Amphibia; order Anura; family Dendrobatidae; genus Dendrobates; species Dendrobates tinctorius. Next base: position 27,786 of record NW_027362186.1, on the reverse strand, counting down.
AGAGAAAAAGTGACAAGAGATTTCAACGCTAGATTGTGCGGATGTTGGGTAAAGAACCTTGACTAACATCCAAACAAGTTCAAGCTGACCTGCAGTCCGAGGGTACAACAGTGTCAACCCGTACTATCCGTCGGCATCTGAATGAAAAGGGACTGTATGGTAGGAGACCCAGGAAGACCCCACTTCTTACCCTGAGACATAAAAAAGCCAGGCTGGAGTTTGCCAAAACTTACCTGAAAAAGCCTAAAACATTTTGGAAGAATGTTCTCTGGTCAGATGAGACAAAAGTAGAGCTTTTTGGGCAAAGGCATCAGCATAGAGTTTCCAGGAGAGAAAACGAGGCATTCAAAGAAAAAAACACAGTTCCTACAGTCAAACATGGTGGAGATTTCCTGATGTTTGGGGGCTGCTTTGCTGCCTCTGGCACTGGAATGCTTGACCGTGTGCATGGCATTATGAAGTCTGAAGACTACCAACAAATTTTGCAGCATAATGTAGGGCCCAGTGTGAGAAAGCTGGGTCTCCCTCAGAGGTCATGGGTCTTCCAGCAGGACAATGACCCAAAACACACTTCAAAAAGCACTAGAAAATGGTTTGATAGAAAGCACTGGAGACTTCTAAGGTGGCCAGCAATGAGTCCAGACCTGAATCCCATAGAACTCCTGTGGAGAGATCTAAAAATGGCAGTTTGGAGAAGGCACCCTTCTAATATCAGGGACCTGGAGCAGTTTGCCAAAGAAGAATGGTCTAAAATTCCAGCAGAGCATAGTAAGAAACTCATTGATGGTTACCGGAAGTGGTTGGTCGCAGTTATTTTGGATAAAGGTTGTGCAACCAAGTATTAGGCTGAGGGTGCCAATACTTTTGTCTGGCCCATTTTTGGAGTTTTGTGTGAAATGATCAATGTTTTGCTTTTTGCTTCATTCTCTTTTGTGTTTTTTTCATTTAAGACAAATTAAATGAAGATAATAATACTAAAGAATTTGTGTTTGCAATCATTTTCAGGAAGAAACTGAGTATTATCTGACAAAATTGCAGGGGTGTCAATACTTTTGGCCACAACTGTATATATATATATCTTTAATTGATGACTATCTGTAGTGTTTCCGTAACACATATTTATTATTTATATATATTTTTTATCCTCATTATCCTTTGTAGCACTTTTTATTCATCTGCAATTTATTTTGGTACCGTGGTGGTCCATAGTCTTGCAACCAGGTTGGTTCCTGGATTAGTGTGGATATTTCAGCGCAAACATATTTTAATATTTTGCATTTGATTTACAACAACGTGGTGTGTTGCTTTGTTGTGCGGTGGGTATCCCTCCAAGAGTACTAGCGCCCCCAAACACACCATTTTTCTTTAGGTCTCCAAACATGTCTGGAACAAAGTCATTGAGAAGTGCCAGTTACGGTTGGGGTTTGAAAAATAATCAATTTCTGATGATCCTCCAAAGCACCATTAAATCCATTATCATCTAGTGGAAAGAACATGGTACAACAACAAACCTGCCAAGAGAGGGCTGCCCACCAAAACTCTCAGCCTGGCCAAGAAAGGCATTAAGTAGAGAGGCAGTACAGAGACCAAAGGGAATCCTGAAGGAGTTGCAGAGTTCCCAAGCAGAGACTGGAGTATTTGTCCATGGACCACAATTAGCCGTAGATTCTATAGATGTGGCATTTATGGAAGAAAGGACAGAAAAAACTTTTACTTACACACAAGAATTGTAAGTTTCATCTTGATTTTTTCAAAACACTATGGTCAGATGAGACCAAAATTGAACTTTATGGCCACCAAAGTAAACGCTATCTTTGACCCCAAACCACCACAGTTCATCCCCACAGTGAAACACGGTGGAGGCAGAATTTTACTGAGGGCATGTTTTTCTGTAGCATGGACAGGGAAAATGGTCCGAGTTGAGGGGAAGGTGGATGATGTGAAATATAGGGATATTCTTGAGCAAAACTTGTTTTGGTCTGTCAGTAATTTGAGACTGGGATGGAGGTTCATCTTCCAATTAGACAATGACCCAAATCATATTGCTAAAACAATACTCCAATAGTTTAAGGGGAAACGAGTAAATATTTGAGTGGCCTAGTCATAGCGCAAACCTTAATCCAATTGATAATCTGTGGTCAGACTTGAAGATTGCTGCTCAGCAGAGGAAACCAACGAACTTGAAGGAGCTGGAGCAATTTAGCCTCGAGGACAAACAATTTGCAATTCACTATTCACAAATTGCTTAAAAAGGTCATCTTCATTTTATAATTTGCAGAAGATTTCTTCAGTCAAAGAAAGGCTCAATTTACCTTAGGCGAGTGAGGCGAGCTTGGCAATAATACCTTTTAGCTATAACATCACATGGCATAGCATCATCCTTCATGTGGGACTATCGTAACCTGTATAAAAGCACAATCAGGGAATGATGTAATAAAGATAGTAAAAGAAAAGCAATACAAAATTGTGCAGCAGTGAAAAGAGCAGTGTGAGGACCCTGCTGTTGGTTGCCCAACAGTTACAATCTGTTTACCTGGTAGATAACTTTCACATTACTAAATCTGTTTGTTGAGCAATAAAGCAATACAGCTGGAAACAGGTTGTTACAGATCATGAAGGGAATCCATCATCAGGATTTCACCCCCCATAGTCATTATATGTGCATGTAGCTATTTCAAAGACAAGTGCAGCACTCTGTACATGGCCCGGCTATTTGCTCCTCTGTTCCTTAAAAATCTCCATTTGATTTGATCTGCAAATTATGCCGTAGAGGTGTAGACTCTTATATTCCCGCTCTATTCTCCACTCAGTGTTGCTTCCTGATGCTTAACTGACAATCTATATGCTGTGTGACTTAATGCAAAGGATTTGTCAGTCAAGCAAAAATAGGCAGCTCTGGGTGGAGAATAGAGCTGGAGGGAAAAAGGCTTCAGATCTGCAGATTCATTTGCATATCAATTCAAATGCTAATTTCTCAAGGATGGAAGAACTGACTGCCATGCAAAGGTATTGCTGGACTTTGGAAGAGCTACATACATGCATCAATAGTTTAAGGTGTGGAATCATGTTGACAAATTCAATTTAAGATAACACACAGTGTTATGCACATTTTTAGGGCAATTCAATGCTTTACAATACTTTCAAATGCCAGAAATCGACTTACAGCTAATCAAATTCTCAGAATAGTTTGATGCTGTTGGTGAATTTGAATTTTATGCTTTTCACTCATCTCTACTCAGCAACTAAAGTGCACACAGCACATAGCTTTATGTTACACATTAATACACATTAATATGTTCAACCCAATAACTTGATTCAGTGAGGGCTCTAGAGAAAACCACTACTGAGTAAGATAGTAATCACCAAATTCAATATCAAATATGATTGTTGTGTCAAGAAAACCCAGGTCCAAAAATAGCATGGGCATATACCCTTAGCCTACACTATTATTTAGTGTAGCAAGAATGCAAAACAAAGTGGTTTTTATTAAGGTACTATATCACAAATCAATCAATTCAGTCACATAGACTCTGCATGTCCAACACCTCCCAATCACTTGAATCTGTGCATTATTATTCCACTCCAATATTCTATCTTCTTTAACCTTGCAATAGTTTTCCAAAATCAGATTTAGACCTTTATTTCCCAATGCGTAATAATTATATATGTGCCTTGAGATTTAATTTCCATAAAAATAGCCGCTGCTTTTCCTGCCCATATCTTTTATAGTGTCTATGATAGTCCCATCTGATTGGCTGCTCTAGAACATGTGGTTTGATAGCTGCAATGCATTATGGGGAAGCCCATGCTGCCTCGCCTGCCCTTATATGAGACAGCAAGATGTGAAATCGAGCTGGGCATTATTTTTTAAAGATCAAATTGTTCTTTGAATTTCAGAAATTTTATTAAAAGAGGATCAATATGAACATATCTCATCAAATTCTTTAGCAAACTAGGTGTATCCCACTTTCCTAGATTCCTTATAGCTCATCCAGTTTTACCTGAATTAGATATATACTTTCTGGAGCTTAATATCTATACGAGATGAATCTTGGTGGAATACATAATTATCCCCGATCTCTTTTCTTTTAACTTTACAACATTTATTCCTACTCACTTTTATTTTGTTAGGTCTTTAATATGCTATTTATCTGAAATTTGAGTGAAATCTTATGCAAATTCTCTTTCACAACTTTCAGGCTGTCATTAGATTTGATGAACACACATCAATGCATGCCGTATTCACTCCACTGCCTATCAAGCACTTATCATAGAATCATAGAATCATAGAATCGTAGAGTTGGAAGGGACCTCCTGGGCCATCTGGTCCAACCCCCTGCTCAAAGCAGGATTCGCTAAATCATCCCAGTCAGATGTCTGTCCAGCCTCTGTTTGAAGACTTCCATTGAAGGAGAACTCACCACTTCTCGTGGCAGCCTGTTCCACTCATTGATCACTCTAACTGTCAAAAAGTTTTTTCTAATATCTAATCTGTGTCTCCTCCCATTCAGTTTCATCCCATTGCTTCTAGTCTTTCCTTGTGCAAATGAGAATAAAGTTGATCCTTCTACAATGTGACAGCCCTTTAGATATTTGTAGACAGCTATTAAGTCTCCTCTCAGTCTTCTCTTTTGCAAACTAAACATTCCCAAATCCTGCAACCTTTCCTCATAAGACAGGGTTTGCAGACCGGTCACCATTCTGGTCGCTCTTTTCTGAACTTGCTCCAGTTTGTTGATGTCTTTTTTAAAATGTGGTGCCCAAAACTGGACACAATATTCCAGATGAGGTCTGACCAAAGAGGAGTAGAGGGAAATAATGACTTCACGTGATCTAGACTGTATGCTTCTGTTAATACATCCTAGAATTGCATTTGCCTTTTTTGCTGCTGCATCACACTGTTGACTCATATTCAGTCTGTGATCTATTAGTATACCCAAGTCTTTTTCACATGTGCTGTCACTTAGCCCTATTCCTCCCATTCTATATATGCTTTTTCCATTTTTATTGCCCAGATGTAGTACTTTGCATTTCTCCCTGTTAAAAACCATTCTGTTAGTTGCTGCCCACTTCTCCAGTTTATTTAAATCTTTTTGAATCCTCTCTCTCTCTTCTCTAGTATTAGCTATCCCTCCTAGCTTTGTGTCATCAGCAAATTTAATCAGTTTACCCTCAATTCCTTCATCTAAATCGTTGATAAAGATGTTGAACAATACAGGGCCCAGGACAGAGCCCTGTGGTACCCCACTTGAGACATTCTTCCAACTGGATGTGCAGCCATTTACGACCACTCTTTGGGTCCGATCACTTAAGATGGAAATTGGCTATTGGTGATTTCACAACGGTAATTCAATAGTCATCATTCATTTTACCTGAAAGAAATTTTAAAAGTTATATTGAAAGCTTTTTTTGATACAATCCACAAAGTATTGCTTTGATGAATGTATCAGTTTTACAAGTGACACGAGGAAAATCTAGGCCACTGAAAGAAGAATGTTAATAAAAATCTCTCATACCGAGAAATAGGACTGGTGTATTCATGTATTACACCATTTTTCTGTACTCTCCCACTGACACATTGTTTCTTTTCTAGATTAGCATAAAGCAAAATAAAGTCAGAAACCAATTAAAATTTAGAAAAAGAGTACCAAAAAAGTCTAAATGTTTAATTATTAAAAATGAAGTCATGTCATATTAGCCTCTTAAAATATTAGAATGTGAAAAATAGTTTTTGATTCATCATTATTTTTGTACTGCTTTTTCTCCTAGTTTTGGGTGATTTGAGTCTTATCTTTGTTTTCACCCAATTAGTTATTCTATTTATACCATAATTTATATGTGCTCAACTGTTTTGTTGTTGCTTTCTATTTTGTGGAAGGAAAACAAGTAATCCTAGATGTTTTAGCCTGACTCTACAATTTCAACTTTTAAAAAAAGTTGCAAAACTTGGCACAACTTTACTCCACTCCCTCCAGTGCAACATTTTGCTGCAATTTTTGCAACTTGCCAAAAGTCACAAAAAAGTTCAAGAAAGTATGAAAAACACATTTTTTACTTTGCACAAAATTTATGAATCATTTGCGTCATGTAGATGAGTTTCACACAAAAACCAACAACTAATAACATAAGACAAAAATGGAAAGTAATTTAAAAGCCCAAAAATGATCAATCGAGACCAAAGAATTTGTCATGATGTTTCAGTCTCTTTTCCTAAAATGGTGAGCACCCATTTCTTCAAACTTCTCAAATATAGGCGCTTTTTAAATGTAAAGCCATTTTCAAAATGCATTGAAATGAACTGTGTGAAATTGTAGTTTTTGTGAAATTAGCAGAAAGATGTTAAATAAAGTGTGGATTAGAGATGAGTGGATTTGGCAAGATGCAAATTCACCAACTTGGGAGGATTTTACTAGGAAATCTGATTTGTGCCTATTTTATTCTCCCCAAATTGAATGTCCCTTATTATTCTCTGGTGTCCGCATAGACCCCAAGAGCAGAATAAATGTAAGACAAAGAAAAAAAAATAATACTCACCCCACAGCTCACAGCTCATCTCTGCTGCTTGCTGTTCACTGTATGGTCTTCTGTATCTCTTCTTCATACTGCTGCCATTAACTGAAACCCCTTGCATCTTCATGCTAGGCCTGAACTTCCAGCTGCAACTGTGACCTTACGACATCAGGACATTACGACATGTGCAGAGCCATCCCAGACCTGATCGCGACCAGAAGTCCTAGTCTAGCATGCAGAAGCTAGTGGAGTCAGGAGGGAAGCGGTGATGAGAGATGATGAGCATATTACAGTGAAGACCGGGCAACTGAGGTGGTAGGTGGGGTGAAAGCAGTGAAGTATTAATTTTTTTGTTTTTTGTTCTAAGGTTCAGCAAAACAAAAGTCATTAAATTACAAAAAATATATATTTTAGAGAATACTGATTTTTGTAAATTTGAGAGAGAATTCAATTTCACCCTAATGAATTTGCATATCTCTAGTGTAGACCTATTTCTATATTTTTAAATGAATAGCACTTTGGCACATGCAGAGCTAGTTATAAAGACTATCTTAAAACAGATATGCTATTTGTTTGGTTGGGTGAGACCTTTGACTCAGATGGCAATCTTCTCTCACAGGAAGAGGGCAAGATTTTGTGAGATAATGAGGCAGGAGGCAGCTACAAGGCTGTCGGAACATATGCCCTGGATGCTAGTGTGACCACCAACAAGTTTTTCTTTCTTGGTAAAAGTAATTAAATGGAAGGATAGGGAAATGAGCTTCCAGTTTTGCCTGCTCAAAAAGTAAATCTAGGTAGAATACTGATGAGTTTCATTTTTACCTAAGCTATATACTTCTTAGTAGACTATATGCCAATCTTTTCCAGGTATATTTGAAGTCATATGTAAATTCTGTGCAATATTTCCTGTTATTTTCTAGAATTTCAGAATTGATTTTCATTTTTTTAATGAACATATAAAAGCCATTTATTATACATTACACTCTGTGTGAATTTATGGACGTCTTACATTCTTTCCTCTGAGAAGGTTTATAAATTCTTAATTCTGTTACCAAAAGCAATTAAAGGTGGTTACTTATCAGGAGGTATAGCTCTTCCTTCTTCTTCCATTACGTAAGCTATCTTTGACTCTTGGGAGTCGAAGCAATTTTATTGCAAATATTAGCATGAGACCAATATTCAAGATTTTGATTTTTGCATTTTTATTTAAAGAAGCATATTTTATTAATCTGCCATTTGTACTAATTTGCTGTTTCTAATTGACTTAATTACTCTTTATGTAGAAAAAAATGGTCAAATTCTTTAGAGGTTTCAATATTATAGTCAGTCTTTAACACATTAATCGGCTTTATATCTGCAGCAATCCTACTGAATTTAATAGTTTATTTATCCCTTGAGTGTTAGGAGAACAAGGAAGGTTTAGCTTTATGGCAGCAGTTCATTTCTCTATATAAGTTATACTCTAACCTTTTTCTACCTGAAACACTTACTTACAGGACAGAAAACATTAATCTATTTTAATAATGCATACATGACATTTTGGGTAAACCCAATCTATAGTTATATGCAGCTTGTTAGATAAGACTTGGCCAAAGTCAATGACATCTTTATAGGAAATCCCAAGGTTTTAGACATATTTAGGCCTTGGCTACACTGCAACTTTTGTGCAATTGATTGATTTTTTATTTTTAGCTACAACTGCAGTCTAAAGCAATGTATTGAGTTGTATCGATTTGGGTGGACTACAGCTGCCATTAAATAGTTAAAATTAATCAGTCCATTATAAAAAGTCACAGAGAATCTCAGACCTTAGCTAAACAGTGATGTGCATAAAATGCCAAGCAAGAAATCACGCTCTGTAGTAATGCAACTTATGAGTTAATGCTATGTTATATGTGTTATAGATTATAACTGGTAACACCTAAATGGACTAGGCAAAAAAAATGCCTCCATGTACTATTTTAGCACCTTAAGGCTTTTATTGACTAAAGCTATATTTACAAAGGATGACTTTTGTGAACTTGATTTCCAAGGATTAGTTGGTTCCTGATAATTGTACAATGTAAATAGACTGTCAATCATCTCATTAATGAGCAAAATACTTGTTCATCTAGTGAAATAATTTTTAAGCAGGGATGTGCCAGCCCCTGACGAAGGTACGCCGAAACGCGCGTCGGGGCTGGCACATCCCGGGGACTAAAGCAGCTGAAAGGTATCCACATTGTGCTCGCAATTTTATTCATTGTTTCATCACTTTATTTAAATTATTTGTGTTGATTCACTTTATTATCGTTGCACATTGCACATTGCACTTTATGTGTGGCAATTTATTTAGTGTTTAATCTGCTATGCACTCTATTGTGGCTATATATTTATGTATATATATATATTTAGTCTTTTGCACAGTCTTTTTGACTACACTTTATATGATTTATTTTGGCTGTTTTACACAAAGATATTGTATTGACACTAGTATCTTTTATTTATTTATTATTTATTATTTTTTTTTTTTAACATTGTGAGATATTCTTTGTGATATATTGATATTGAGTAATTCCTGTTGTCCCCAGGGTGTGCCTTTATTTTGGCATTGGCCTCCCCTGATTATCATTAATTTTAACTATATTCTAATAAAATAAATTATTTTATCATTGGACATTTTTTCTGTTTTTTCGTTTGTTTAATTTAACAGACAGACATGTAATTTGTAATGTGCAAGTTTTTGCACATTGTACCAGCTTTGATGTGGGCTCACCGCCGCAGCCCTCATCAAAGCGGGGGTACTACCATTGGATGTACTATTCCATCCAATGGCCGTTAAGGTTGAAGCAGGTTGAGACCACTAGGCTGCTATAGGGCCTGTGAGCCAGGGAAGCCCAGTGACATTGTGATATACCCTTGAGATGGCCTCTTCATGTTGTTGCTCACATGATGTTCAGATCAATCTCCAGCTACCATTGTGTGCTAAACAGACTCATTACCGAAGGTGACAGACCTCCATTTCAGCCTTCATTGCTCTTGTGCTAGCCTCCTTGGTTTGCACTATTATAGCCTTGGAGAGCAGTGGCAAGAGATCACAGAAATATCTGTATCTGGATGTCAGGTTTCTAAATAAATGTCAAGTAAATATTGGTAATGCAGTATATCTGCCCCCAACCCAACCTACAAGAGAAGAAAATGACCACTTATTATACAAACCTGGGGGCAGTTTGGTTCAATGGGTGTTATTGGTCTTGGTCTGGCACCTCGTTTCTTCTTGTGATTCCATCTTCCTTCTTGCTTCATGTGGATGACGCGCTTCTATTTCATTCACACAGTCTCCCCGGCATCGCGCTCCTTTGGCCCTGACTAGTGCATAATAAAGTACTGCAGTGTGCAAGTGCCAGGGCTGTTTAACCTTTCTCGGCTCCTGCAGCATTATACCAGGGAGACTGTGTGGAGGACATAGGGATGCGTCATCTACACAAAGTAAAAAGGAGGATGGAATTGCAAGAAGAAGGGAGTAGCCAGACCAAGACCAACACCCATCAGACTAGACTGCCACGCAGGGAGTATAATAAAAGATCTTTTTCTTCTCTTGCAGGTTGGGTTTGGGGGAGATATACAGCATTATAGAATTCTGTATATCAGGCCTGAAAGGTGGTGACTAGTGTTGAGCATTCCGATACCGCAAGTATCGGGTATCGGCCGATACTTGCTGTATCGGAATTCCGATACCGACTTCCGATATTTTTTCAATATCGGAATTCGGCATCGGAATCCGAAGTTCAGTTGATTGACGGCCTGACGTCATCATGATGCGCGGTGTGTGCGCATCATGATGCGCCGTCATTTCGGGCCTTCCGGGGGTCTCTGCCGGCCTGCCGGGGGGCTGTGCCGGCCTGCCGGGGGGCTGTGTGGACTGCCCGGGGTCTGTACCGGCCTGCCGGGGGGCTGTGCCGGCCTGCCGGTGGTCTGTGCACCCTGTGGGGGTCTGTACCGGCCTGCCGGGGGGCTGTGCCGGCCTGCCGGGGGGCTGTGCTGATGTCTGGGGGTCTGTGCAAGCATCGTCCGATGGGACTACAAGTCCCATCGGGCGATGCCTGCTACCATGACAGTGATTGACACATTAGCCAATGATGGGACAGTAGTAGTCCCATCATCCGGCTAATGTGTTAAATGTTAAAAAAAAAAAAAAAAAAAAATACTACATACATACTACATGCATGCTACATACATACTACATGCTACATACATACTACATATATACTACATACATACTACATACATGCTACATACATACTGCATGCTACATACATACTACATACATACTACATACATACTACATGCATACTACATACATACTACATGCTACATACATACTACATGCATGCTACATACATACTACATATATACTACATAAATACTACATACATGCTACATACATACTGCATGCTACATACATACTACATACATACTACATACATACTACATGCATGCTACATACATACTACATATATACTACATGCATGCTACATACATACTACATGCTACATACATACTACATATATACTACATACATACTACATACATGCTACATACATACTGCATGCTACATACATACTACATACATACTACATACATACTACATGCATGCTACATACATACTACATGCATGCTACATACATACTACATGCATGCTACATACATACTACATGCATGCTACATGCATGCTACATACATACTACATGCTACATACATACCACATACATACTACATACATACTACATACTACATATATACTACATGCATGCTACATACATACTACATGCTACATACATACCACATACATACTACATACATACTACATACATACTACATGCTACATACATACTACATATATACTACATGCATGCTACATACATACTACATGCTACATACATACCACATACATACTACATACATGCTACATATATACTACATGCATGCTACATACATACTACATATATACTACATGCATGCTACATACATACTACATGCTACATGCATGCTACATACATACTACATGCTACATACATACCACATATATACTACATACATACAATACATTCATACAATACATACATAGACATACAGTACATATAACATAGAGTAACATACTTACCAATACTTGTCACATTGTTCCCCGAAGCCATTGTCTTTTCCGGAATAAATATTAACATAACAAACCACAAAAATACTCACCCACGATCCGAAGCAGTCCACGAGTGTGTCCCACGACGATCTTGGGTAGAGAACTGCAGCATCAGATGATGCTGCCGTTCTCTACGGGCTGCAGGAATCCAATGACGGAAGGTAGGTATCCTTCCACACTGTATTCCTCCGCCACTTAAAAAAAAAAAAGTCCCTAGTCTCAATTTATGCCATTGCTGCGTGGGAAATTCCCACACAGCAATGGCATAAAGTGAGACTAGGGACTTTTTTTTTTTTAAGTGGCGGAGGAATACAGTGCGGAAGGATACCTACCTTCCGTCATTGGATTCCTGCAGCCCATAGAGAACGGCAGCATCATCTGATGCTGCCGTTCTCTACCCAAGATCGTCGTGGGACACACTCGTGGACTGCTTCGGATCGTGGGTGAGTATTTTTGTGGTTTGTTATGTTAATATTTATTCCGGAAAAGACAATGGCTTCGGGGAACAATGTGACAAGTATTGGTAAGTATGTTACTCTATGTTATATGTACTGTATGTCTATGTATGTATTGTATGAATGTATTGTATGTATGTAGTATATATGTGGTATGTATGTAGCATGTAGTATGTATGTAGTATGTATGTAGCATGCATGTAGCATGTAGTATGTATGTAGCATGCATGTAGTATATATGTAGTATGTATGTAGCATGCATGTAGTATATATGTAGCATGTATGTAGTATGTATGTGGTATGTATGTAGCATGTAGTATGTATGTAGCATGCATGTAGTATATGTAGTATGTATGTAGCATGTAGTATGTATGTAGTATGTATGTAGTATGTATGTGGTATGTATGTAGCATGTAGTATGTATGTAGCATGCATGTAGTATATATGTAGTATGTAGTATGTATGTAGTATGTATGTGGTATGTATGTAGCATGTAGTATGTATGTAGCATGCATGTAGCATGCATGTAGTATGTATGTAGCATGCATGTAGTATGTATGTAGCATGCATGTAGTATGTATGTAGCATGCATGTAGTATGTATGTAGTATGTATGTAGTATGTATGTAGCATGCAGTATGTATGTAGCATGTATGTAGTATGTATGTAGTATATATGTAGTATGTATGTAGCATGTAGTATGTATGTAGCATGCATGTAGTATATATGTAGTATGTATGTAGCATGCATGTAGTATGTATGTAGTATGTATGTAGTATGTATGTAGTATGTATGTAGCATGCAGTATGTATGTAGCATGTATGTAGTATGTATGTAGTATATATGTAGTATGTATGTAGCATGCATGTAGTATGTATGTAGCATGTAGTATGTATGTAGTATGCATGTAGTATGTATGTAGTATGTATGTAGTATGTATGTAACATGCAGTATGTATGTAGCATGCATGTAGTATATATGTAGTATGTATGTAGCATGTAGTATGTAGCATGCATGTAGTATATATGTAGTATGTAGCATGTAGTATGTATGTAGCATGCATGTAGTATATATGTGTTATGTATGTAGCATGTAGCATGCATGTAGTATGTATGTAGTATATATGTGGTATGTATGTAGCATGCAGTATGTATGTAGCATGCATGTAGTATATATGTAGTATGTATGTTGCATGTAGTATTTATGTAGTATGAATGTAGCATGTATGTAGTATGTAGTATGAATGTAGCATGTATGTAGTATGCATGTTGTATGTATGTAGCATGTAATTTTTTTTTTTTTTTACATTTAACACATTAGCCGGATGATGGGACTACTACTGTCCCATCATTGGCTAATGTGTCAATCACTGTCATGGTAGCAGGCATCGCCCGATGGGACTTGTAGTCCCATCGGACGATGCCTGCACAGACCCCCGGAGCCTGCACAGCCCCCCGGCAGGCCGGCACAGCCCCCCGGCAGGCCGGCACAGCCCCCCGGAGCCTGCACAGCCCCCCGGCAGGCCGGCACAGCCCCCCGGCAGGCCGGCACAGCCCCCCGGAGCCTGCACAGACCACCGGCAGGCCGGCACAGACCACCGGAGCCTGCACAGACCCCCTGGCAGGCCGGCACAGCCCCCCGAAAGGCCCGTACAGACCCCAGAGAGGCTGTACAAGGGCAGGAAAGGGTTTTTCTTATTCCGATACCGGAAGTCCCATAGACTTGAATGGGACTTCCGGTATCGGAATCGGCGATACCGATACTTTTTTTAAAGATCGGCCGATACCATCCGATACGATACTTTGAAGTATCGGACGGTATCGCTCAACTCTAGTGGTGACTGTATCTCATGTTGGTGAAACCTGGTCACAGGTTCCCTTTAACATGTCTTTGAATGTTGAGATTTCCATAGTTCCACAACTTTTATTTTCTGTTGTTACAATTTCCATGTTGAGAAGTTAATGTATAAAAACTAAAGTTATTGGCTTCAGTGATTACAGGTCAGACATTTGTAAAGCTAAGCTTGAATCTCAGTTTGGTAATAGTATTTAAGAATGTTTATTTACTGTAGGTTTGGCATATCGAGTTAATAAGCCAAAGGATTGCATGAGAGTAAAAAAAAATTCCATCGCCAGTACTACTTTGTTGATAGGTTGCTGTGTTTGGTTTTGTAGCCATGACCCATTTACTTGAATAAACCTTGAATAAAGTTAATAATAACTTGATTCAACTCATGGACAAGAATTGCACTGTCTCTGGAAATAAAGAAGAGTCTTTTATCTAATCTCATACAGCATGCATAATTTTAAGGGTTTACTGAAATATATTCAATTGAGAATACTTGCTTTCTAATTTTATAAATACACATGAAATGTTTTGAAATAATATAAAATATGACACGACACATTTATGTAGGAATCATACATTCCAATATTTGTGTCACTGGCGTTGAAAGCTGTGATTAAAACCTGACCTGAACATTATAGCCAAAATCCTAAAAAGGTCTCTTTCTAAAATGTATTTATTGTCCCTTTGTGTCTCCTAAAACACAAAATCACAATTTTTTTTAGCTGAAATAATATTGCTAAGGACTGAATTCAGTAAAATAACTTAATGTTATATTAGCAAATCATAGAAAGATAAAAATTGAAAGGTAAAAATGCTGAATGTTCTAAAACCATAATTATAAGGTAGAAAATGATATCTATCTTCTTGACATGACCTGTAGGCCCTAGAAACACACTAACTTCTCTTAAACATGCACTAGACTTTATCAAAAGACTATTTAAGATTTGAAGGGGAAAAACTGCAATTAATCTAAGAGACTTGTCAAATAAGCTTATCAGCATAAAGGACTTTAAGCCAAAATTAGTATCTCCTCTCTCAAAACAAAGTGAATTTATTTTAAAGCCTAATTGTAATACAAAATTAAATGTTTTGCACTTTGCTACCAAGCAATTTAATCCCTTCTGAATTTTTCCTCAAGCCTCATGACTTTCTATACTGCTGACCACACATTTGGGACATGCAATAGACAATGTACAACATTCATAATAACAAATCCAATAAGTTGTTTGTGACAACACAGCATTTATCTTAATAAACCAGATATCTTTTTTCAGCAAGCCACAAGTAATATACTGTTATCTTCATGTTAACTTTTGAATGTATGCGTCTTTTCCTTAATTCATCAAGAGTCTGAAATGTTGGTTCTTCTTGTAGGTAAAAATGTTATTTTTGAATGGCTAATGTTTGCGTCTAATATCAGCTCCTACAACTTTGCTATCTTTGTAAAACAGTCATGCAGGGTCACTGAACAATGATGTTTGCTGATATGCTGATTAGACATTGTCCAGGACAGTTAGTTTGTTGACTTGAAAACCAGACTAGGAAAAACTATGCAAAAAATTACATAATCAAACAATTTGAGTTGGTCGCATCATCATTCTTCCTCTTTACCTGGGAATGATGCCTTGAAGGACATTTGTTACGAATCAAAAGTATAGCTACCTTCATATACATATATTCCTCCGGACATCCAGATTGCCAAGAGATCCAGAGATCCAAAGAAGCAGAGACTCTCTACAGGATAGCAGCCAAGACATCATAGCTCCATCATGAGGGACACAGATTTATCATTCTACGGGATTCCAGCTTAGGGGACCACCACCAAGACTGGCAGAATACAGATCTGCTCCATTGATAATCGCTGAACCATGGATACATTTGGGGTAGTCAGGATTTGGACCCAGTAGTCAACTGAACCCCATAGATACATTTTTGAAAGCCAGGAATGGGATCCACCAGTCAACCAACTCCATGAAGATGTTCAGAGTAGCCAGGTTGTGACCCTCTGGTCAACTGGCCTTGTGCCTCAATGGAGAGTCATCTTACTAAGGTTGTCATTACCTCCTCTCTGTGCGTGCCACCAGTGGGGTAGCCGGCTCTGGAAGTAACAGCTGTTCTTATCCTGGCGAGGGTGTAATTGTGCATCATCTTGGGTTTTTTGCTGGGACTTTTCTACATGTTATCTGCCTGTTTTGTAGTTTAAGAAAGTATTGTCACATTGTTTTACCCTCACTCTATTTTGTCTGAGTAATATTATGCCCGAATAGCACTAGTGTATCCACTCCCCAAACTATTGTGGCAGCCAATGGATAGGAATAATTTTAAAATATAACTTTTATTTCACAAGTATAAAATCTAAAAAAGTGCAAGGTGCTCAGGTGAATAACGAACAGACAAAAATAAGGAGAAGCAGAAGTTGGTAATTACAGCATCAATCATCAAATCTATTACATCCTTTAGTCATATAGACCTTAATTGGATATTATCAATTTCCCCTGTAACACTAGACCGTCCTAGGGCACAAGGTATACACATATGGATATTAATCCAGAATCACCACTAAACCTTGACACTGAATATTGCAACTTGCCCACACGGCCTACACCAAAAACCTGCTGTAAGAATGAATAACCAAACACCTTTAGGATACCTACTAATCTGTATAGAGATTTGGCATATACAATATTCACCTCACCATTCAGTGTATATCATGCTCTAATTAGGCAGATTATAACCAAAATGCTGCCCCAAAATAATGGATAAATATCAAGACCAGCTTATTCCAAACAACCTCAGTTTTAGGCCTCACTACAGGCCCTAATTGAAAATAAAGTTGCACAAATATCATGACATCATAATGCTTCTATTGTGTCACATTTGAGGTATTATATTAAACATATCAAAGTGTGTCCCCTCAATTTGGGTATTATATTCCACATATAGCATATAACCTCATTCTTCCATCAAATACCTCCTATTTCTGTTAAAGGCATTATTTTGACACAATTCTTAGTAACATGTATGAAACATAGAACGGTCTCACAAAACTGGCAGGGTTACGGTCAGGTCTGTTACCATTCCCATAAGTGGTGAACGCTAATCCCCTTTCTCCCGACGTGTTTCGTTAAGTCTCATCAGGGGAGTCGACTGGGGCCATATTTACTGTATATCACGGGTGGCCGCTTCATATCCAAACAGACATCATGTGTGCATATAATAGCGCGTTGCCTCCTTTTACTTGTTTGTGCCTTGCCGTCCCGGGAAGCCAACCCTTCTGGTTCTTTGCTTACCTCACATCCTGTGGCTGGGCCGCATACGTCATCAGTGCGTTCGCTCTGTGGAGCACATCACGAGCTGGGGGCGTGACAAACAGCCACCGGGCATGCGCAAGAAGGCGCTGCCCTGATTAGAATGAAGAATGACATCATACATGTCATTGCGATGCTCATTTCTTGGGACATATAACACACCAAATATTCTCAAGAATGTAAACACTCAGTATTACCACTCGCATAGCAGGAATATACATAATTGCTTATTTCAAACATCCTACTTTGATCCTTCCGATATAATTTACTAGAAAAATCCATACAATTTACCTAATTGATTTTTCACCACTACCTCAACCATATACAGGTACCTCGACACAGTAGACTTTTAGGATTTATATTAGGGATTTTCAATATATGCGTTCTCTAAAAATGACACACTACCTCCAAAACATTTAAAAATAGTATACTATGCAAATTATGCCAATTAAAGGAATTGTAGCAAAAAGAAAAGGACAGTTTTTTATGAATCGTAATGTGCTACGAGATACCGAATGAATCGTAATGTGCTACGAGATACCGACTTTCTTGGTCAAGATGGGCCTTACCACCACCGAAGGGTGAGAAAGGATAGTACTGCATTGACCCTAGGGTTCCCCTGTTCTAGCTGCTCCCTACCTACCACAGAGATTGGCACCCTAGAGACCTGCGCAGATGGTGTCCCCACTCAACGGCAGCTGTCCCTCACTACTGGCCCTGTTACCACCCTCTGCTAAACAAAGGAAACAAAGGATAGTTGATCATTAAGGCCCTATGGATGTATAGTTTGTGGCCAAAAGATCCATTTTGTCTCTTTTTGAAGGATCATTTGGTCCCAATTATAGGTGGTTTGATTTTATCAATGCCCATAAATGTGATTGTCTTGGAGTTACCCTGATGGTGTCTGTTCACGTGATTGGCTTTAGATGTATCCCTTTCATTCATGATATCACATATATGTTCCCCTATCCTTCTTCGGAACTCTCTCTTTGTTTTTTCTACGTACTCCATACCACATTCACATGTCACTTTGTATACCACGCCTACACTCTGACAATTGATGAACTGTCTAATCGAGTACACTTTTCCAGTATTATTACTTGTGAAGATTTTCCTGGGTGAGACAGATGCATACGCTTTACATTTGCCGCATCTATAACATCCTGCTGGAGGTGACCCCAACCATGTTCGATTTTGTGGATTCTGAAAGTGACTATGGACCAATCTGTCCCTCAGTGATCTACCTCTACATAAGGTAACATGAGGGACAGGGCCAACGGTATCCCTGACATCCATGTCCATGCGTAGGATTTTCCAATGGCGCTCTAGAGTTTTTTGAATTTCTCTTGCCCCATTTGAGAATTTTGTAATAAACCTTGATACATTATTCTCTATTTTTGGTGGTGTGGGGTTTAGTAAATCCCTGCGATTTTTTGTCAGGGAGTTCTTATAGGCTTCTGGTAGAACGTTTCTTGGATATCCTCTATCCAGGAACCTTTGTTTTAAGTCATCTGCCTGTTCTTTATAACTGATCACATTTGAGCAATTCCGACAGATTCTTAAGTATTGTCCCTTCGGAATGCCTCTTTTTAAGGATCCTGGATGACCGCTTTCCCATCTTAGAAGGGAGTTTGTGGCGGTGAGTTTGCGATAATTTTTAGTTATCTCGCCATTCTCGCCTTTTTGGACTAGGATGTCAAGGAATGCCAAGCTACATTTGTTAGCCTCATGAGTGAAGTGCAATCCTATTTGGTTATCATTCAGTCCTTTCACAAACATCTCAAAATCCACTTCTGTGCCTCTCCATATGACGAACACGTCATCAATGTAACGTAACCACAGTACTATTTTGTCTCTTATGTCATTTGACGTGTAATGGAAGACAATATTCTCCTCCCACCAGCCCAGGAGCAAATTAGCATAGGTGGGGGCACAAGGGCTCCCCATTGCTGTACCCCTGAGCTGGTGGAAGAACTTGCCGTCAAACAAGAAAACATTGTTATTCAGGCAAAATTCCAAAGCCTTCATCACAAAGTCATTAGGTCTGTGGCATTGTCGACCCCTCGTTTGTAAATAACTATCCACGGCTTTTAGGCCCGGTTCATGAGGAATTGAGGTGTATAGTGCTTCCACATCTATGCTCCCCATTATCATGTCAGTTTCTAGACAAATACCATCCAATTTTCCAAGAAAGTCGGTAGTATCCCGCACATACGAGTTTAAAGAGAGAAAAAATGGTCTAAGTACTTGATCAAGGTAAAGACCCAAATTCTGTGTTATGCTGTTTATGCCTGCCACAATTGGTCTTCCCTTCAGGGTATTAACCCCTTTGTGGATTTTAGGGAGGCGTTAAAATGTTGCCATAATAGGGTGGGTCGGGATGAGAAATTCCCTTTCGTTCATATCAACCACCCCAGCATCAAAACCTTCATTGATCAAATTCATAAGATTGTGGACAATTTTACTAGCGGGGTTACTTAATACTATTTCATAGTTGTCACAATCATCCAGTATTCGAGTACACATGGACTTATACTGTAATATGTCCATCACCACCACTTCTCCGTCTTCTCTCTATTTTTGCCTGTTCGTTATTCACCTGAGCACCTTGCACTTTTTTAGATTTTATACGAGTGAAATAAAAGTTATATTTTAAAATTATTCCTATCCATTGGCTGCAACAATAATATTATGCCCATAGTAAAAGAAGAGTGGGTGTTCGGTAGGATAATCCCTGGTCCACTGAACCATCTGTATCTCCATATTGCTGCTTTATTTTTTTTTACATTTCCTCTGAAAACTGAGTTTGACTATGATCTTTGACTATAAGGAACATTCCACTTTTGCCTTGCACCAGATTGATTTTGAAAGATTTGTCTAAATATCTGTTATCAATTTCAGAAAGCAATGGAGAATTTTTTTCTTAACTCGTAAATGGCTTTTGACAGATAGCTATGGTTGCCAAGGCCAATATTAATTCTTGGCTAAAAAGCAAGAATTGGGAAGACAAAAAAGAAGTTCTCCTTTATGTGTGATTGGCTGAAGAGCATCAAATAACAGATACTTTATTTCTGTTAGGTGTTGACTGCTTAAAAGGGATCTGTCAGTAGGATCAACCCTCCCAAGCCGTTTATGCAGCCATGTAAGTCATAAGGAGCTGAGTAAAATTATAACTTAATATCTGCAATCTGATGTTTTATTCCAGAGAAATCCATGTTTTTTTTTTATCTGTGAATGAGCTGTTCTGGACTATGGGCCGGATGCAGATCTGCATGAGAATCTGCCTGAGGAGCTTAATATAAATGACAGGAGGAGTTACCAGTGTGAGACAAGCAACTAACACAGAACAGTAGAACTGAAATTTATCCCCTTATATACACATTTGCTGCAGCTCTCACAGCTCTGCTGTATTACAAACCTGTCTGCCAATGAAATGGGGGCTGAATCTGAGAGGAACCTTTAGATGTGTCAGTTATGATCACACACAGCTCAGCAGTGAGAGGAGGAGAGCAGAGAGCTGATTTACACATGAGAAAAATGTGGATTTTTCTGGAGTAAGATATTAGATCTTAGATATAAAGGTGACAGTTTATTCAGCTTCATATGATCTCTATGCACATAAAAACAACTTAAGAGGGTTGATGCTACTGACAAATTCCCTTTCAAAAACATGTTATGATAAAAAAATGTTTTACATTAAAGGTGTTTTTCACTTTATATTAACAAATATGTTGGGGACATGATTTTATGACTCTTACTAGAGTTGAGCGACTTTTGGTTTTTTAGGGTCGCGTTTCGTTTCGTGAAACCCGATTTTTCCAAAAGTCGGGTCGAGCAAGATCGTCCGATTATAGGGAAAAGTCGTGGTCGTCCCGAAACACGAAACCCAATGTAAGCCAATGGGGAATAAAAGTCGGCAGTGAGAGGAGGACAGGAAACACACCTACAGTGCCCATTTGAATGCCAAAAGCATCAATTCTTCTTACTTAAGCTTGTCAACCTTAATTAACTTCATAATATAAGTTACGCACTGAAAAATGGGGGTTATTTGGCTAAAGTTGTGGGGGGGAGGGCTGGCTGCAGGTTTTCATGTGCCCTGGGCGAAAGAGCGCCCCTTTAACACATACCACAACTCATCATGCTCCGATACGGCAGATAAATAGCGGTATAGCACAATGAAAAATACCTCACTTTTTACATCTCATGACGAGGCTCATCTATTTCTCCATACAGAATCATTGGTCCCATATAATGTTTGAAACAGTATATGATGAGCTCCACATAATGCTACAGTATATGTTGGTCCCCATGGATGAAGCTCCACTGTCTTATGGGCCCAAATAATGCTCCAAACATAATGGGCCACATTTCTAATGCTCTAGTGTATAATGGGCCCTGTAAATGCTGCTCCAGTGTCTGATGTTCACCTTTGGAATGTTCCAGTGTATGGTGGGCCCCATCTATCATTCTCCAGAGTATAGTGCTCCCCAAAAATTGCTGTCCCAACATTGAAAACAATCAAATAAGTCTCCTCACTAGGGAATCCCTGTACTTGTCTGGACAGGTGCTGTAGCTTGCTTAACAGCTCGCCAGCCATTCTCACGCCCAGTATGGATTGCACGTGATTGCACAAAGGTTAGAAAGGGTACCGTATCCCTGGATAACATGTATGGATAGCGTACACATTCAAAATATATGTCTCAGGAGGCAGGCTCAGATGGTGTCAGGCCCAGTATGGATTGCACGTGATTGCACAAAGGTTAGAAAGGGTACCGTATCCCTGGATAACATGTATGGATAGCGTACACATTCAAAATATATGTCTCAGGAGGCAGGCTCAGACGGTGTCAGGCACAGTATGGATTGCACGTGATTGCACAAAGGTTAGAAAGGGTACCGTATCCCCGGATAACATGTATGGATAGCGTACACATTCAAACTATATGTCTCAGGAGGCAGGCTCAGACGGTGTTAGGCCCAGTATGGATTGCACGTGATTGCACAAAGGTTAGAAAGGGTACCGTATCCCCGGATAACATGTACGGATAGCGTACACATTCAAAATATATGTCTCAGGAGGCAGGCTCAGACGGTGTTAGGCCCAGTATGGATTGCACGTGATTGCACAAAGGTTAGAAAGGGTACCGTATCCCCGGATAACATGTATGGATAGTGTACACATTCAAAATATATGTCTCAGGAGGCAGGCTCAGACGGTGTCAGGCACAGTATGGATTTGACGGCCCAGATTACACAGCGGAGGAGCAGGGAGAGGTAAAGATTGCAAATGCTGGGGCCCTGCCCAAGCAAGGGGGGCCCACTCGTGGGTGTCGGTACTGGCACTGGGCCCCTCATAGTACAGCGGTGTGTCTGACGGCGGGTGTGCACCACCACCGTCAGAGACACTTGATTGCACTATGAGGGACCCTGTGCCAGTGCCCGCGCCCAAGAGTCGGCCTACCCACCTGTCCGGGGCAACGGCACTCGCACGGTGTCATGCGCAAGGTGGTGACCCCGGCCATGGGGGGGAGGCAGCACAGTTAGGGAGTTTTAGAAAGTGGCATATGTTGATGTTGGACATTCAGCTGATGCAAAAGGCGAAATAGGTGAAGTACCAGGAAGAGGTGGACCAAAGCAAGCCATTTTTCTGTCACCCTATGTGTCATCAGGGGAAGGTGGGACAAAATCCTTGGAAACCCATGCGTGGTTCATTTTAATGAAGGTTAGATCATCCACATTTTGGGTTGACAGACGGGTCCTTTTTTCTGTCAGGATTGATCCAGCTGCACTGAAGACTCTTTCCGATAGCACACTTGCAGCTGGGCAAGCGAGCTCCTGTAAGGCATATTGTGCCAATTCAGGCCAGGTGTCCAGTTTAGTGGCCCAATAGTCAAAGGGGAATGACCTGTGTGGGAGAACATCGATATGGGAGGAAAAGTAGTTTGTAACCATAGTTGACAACTGCTGTCTCCTGTCACTTTCCATCGATGCAGTATTACCAGTTGTGTGAGCGGTATTTGAAATATCAGTCCACAACATTGTCATGAAACCCCTGTCTCCAACGCCACTTCTGCTGTGTGCACCACGAACACCTCTGCCAAGCTGCCCCCGGCCCGTACGGCTCGTGTGAGAACCATCACCGCTGCTGTGTGCTGGGAATGCCTCAAGCAACCGATTTACCAGAGTTGCTTGTTTATTAGCCAATATTAGGTCAAGGTTCTCCTGTGGCATGATGTTTTGTAATTTGCCTTTATAGCGTGGATCCAGGATGCTGGCCAACCAGTAGTCGTCATCGTTCATCATTTTGGCAATGCGGGGGTCCCTTTTTAGGATCCGCAAGGCATAATCTGACATGTGGGCCAATGTTCACGGTGTCAATGATGCACTGCGAGTGCTGGGTGGAGGAGCACTTTCTGGCAAATCCACATCCCTCCAGTCATGCACAAACCCTGTACCAGACCTTGCCACGCCAACATTTTCACTTGCCCCACGAGATGCATCCTCCTCCCCTAAGTAATCATCCCCATCATCCTCCTCCTCTTCTTCCTCCACCTCGTCCAGGAGAGGTCCCTGAGCAGACAATGGCTGAATGTCATCAAGGATTCCCTCCTCCTCTTCCTCCTCATCAACATTGGCTGCAGACGCCTGCTCCTTAAGGTGCGTCAAAGTTTGCATGAGCAGACGCATAAGTGGGATGCTCATGCTTAGGATGGCGTCGTCTGCGCTTACCAGCCGTGTGCATTCCTCAAAACACTGAAGGACTTTACAAAGGTCTTTCAGCTTCGACCACTGCACGCCTGTCAACTCCATGTCTGCTCTCAAAGTGCCTGGCCGTGTATCCTCCCACAAATGCATTATGGCCTGCCTCTGCTCGCACAGCCGCTCCACCATGTGCAGGGTGGAGTTCCACCTTGTTGCAATGTCGATAATGAGGCGGTGGTTGGGAAGGTGGAGCAATCGCTGCAGCTTCTGCATACGAACGGAGTGTACAGGCGACCGGCGGATGTGCGCGCACAGTCTTCGCACCTTCTGGAGCAGGGCTGTTAACTCCGGATAATTTTTGAGGAAGCACTGCACCACCAGGTTCAAGGTGTGAGCCAAGCAAGGTATGTGGCTGAGTTTTGAAAGGGCTATGGCTGCCACAAAATTACGGCCGTTATCACTAACTACCTTGCCTGCCTCAAGATGTACACTGCCCAGCCATGACTCAGTTTGTCGCTTCAAGTACTCGGCCAGCACCTCGGCGGTGTGTCTGTCGCCCAAACACATCATCTGCAACACAGCCTGCTGACGCTTTCCACTAGCTGCTCGATAGGGGGACACATCGTGTGCAACAGTGGCAGCTGCAGATGGAGTGCTCGTACGACTGCGCTCTGTGGACGAGCTTTCGCTTCTGGAGGAGGAGGAGGAGGAGGAGGGTCGAACGCCTACAGCCAACTGTTTCCTATACCGTGGGCTAGGCAGCACTGTCCCACCACCGCTGTCCCCTGTGGACCCTGCATCCACCACATTAACCCAGTGCGCAGTGATGGACACATAACGGCCCTGGCCATGCCGACTGGACCATGCATCAGTTGTGAGGTGCACCTTTCCGCTCACTGACTGCTTGAGTGCATGGACAATGCGGTCTTTCACATGATGGTGGAGGGCTGGGATGGCTTTGCGAGAGAAGAAGTGGCGACTGGGTAGGTCATAGCGTGGTACTGCATAGGCCATGAGTTCGCGGAAAGCTGTGCTTTCCACCAACCGAAAGGGCATCATCTCAAACGAGATTAGTTTGGCAATGTGGGCGTTCAAACCCAGTGTACGCGGATGAGAGACTGAGTACTTTCTTGACCTACTCATAGTGTCTGGGAGGGTGAGCTGGACTTGAGAGCTGCATATGGTGGAAGTAGCGGTGGACAGGGCGGACTGAGAGAGGGTTGATGATGGTGATGGAGTTGGTGTTCTTTCTGATGGCCTAGAATCAGTCTTTCGTTGATATAACAGTGGGATTCCCTGACTGCTGTGGCCTTGCAACGACACCTCAACATTTGCTGCTGTGCTAACCGGTGGGCTTACAGTGGGGGAAACAATGTAGCGTTGCTGACTACCTTCATTGTGATCAGTTGCACATGTGGCACTTGAGGTTTGGTGTTGTGTCCACGCTTGCAAGTGCATGCTGGTTAAATGTCTAAGCATGCAAATGGTATTCAAATTTTTCAGATTTTTCCCTCGGCTAAAGGTCTTTGCGCACTTCTTACAGATAACCTTGGCCTGATCATGAGGATTTTGTTCAAAAAAGTGCCACACTGCACTCTTCCTACTTTGGCAGACATTTTGCGGCCTAGCATGCTGTGATCTTTTGACCCTCTGGACAAGCTGTCCAGCAACTCTTTTGATGTTTGGAACCTGTCTTTGGAGTGCTCCGGGCCTGCCAGATAACAGCTGTTGCGATGTCGATGTCTGCTGTGGATGCTCCTCATCTGAGCTATTGGAAGCAGCACCCTCTTCCCCCAATGGATGCCAATCTGGGTCAACAACTGGGTCATCCATCACCTCCTCTTCTATGTCATGTGCACCTTTCTCTGTGTCACCGTGTATGGTGGTATAGTGTGCGGGAAGGGGCACCTGAGTCTCATCAGGGTCAAAATCTGGCTCTGTACACTGCGAGGACAATGTAGTGCTCTGAGTGAATGTACCAGCAGAATCATCCATCAGCGGCTGTGCATCAGTGCACTCCATGTCAGATTTATCTTGGCCTGGGTAATTCACCATTTGACTTGATAATCCAGGCATGGTATGTGAAAACAGCTCCATGGAGTAATCAGTAGTATGGCCTGCGTCATCCTTCAATCTTGGTTGGGGTGAAGGACACAAGGAAAGGTGTGGTTCATGAACATGAGCCTCCAATGACGACTCAGTGCTTTTACTTTTTACAACTGAAGAAGAGGAGGCGATAGAGCTGGAGGCTGAGTCAGCAATGTAAGACAAAACTTTTTCCTGATGCTCTGCCTTTAAAAGCGGTTTGCCAACTCCTAGAAAACTAAGCGTTCGAGGCCTTATGTAGACAGACGATGACGCAGGGTCAGCACCTCCTGCATTCGGTCCTATTTTGCTCTTGCCACTACCATCAGATCCACCAACAACACCATCATTACCAGCTGCCAACCCCCGCCCAATTCCACGGCCTCTTCCACCAGCCTTCCTCATTTTTGGTAGAAATGTAGACAAAATCCAACAAACTATATAGTAATGTAAAACAAGGTACAAGGTGTCTATAGGACAGGGGAGATTTAGAATTTCTGCACACACTTGTGGACAGTGGACACTTTTGGATTGTGTGAGGCCCACTGATATCTGAGCGCTATGTGACACGCTCGATGGCACAGCTGCCTGTGACCAAAGTGACGAGAGGATAATGGAGATTTTGAATCTCTGCGCACACTTTTGGACACTGGACACTTGTGGATTGTGTGAGGCCCACTGATATCTGAGCGCTATGTGACAGGCTCGATGGCACAGCTGCCTGTGACCAAAGTGACGAGAGGATAATGGAGATTTTGAATCTCTGCGCTCACTTTTTGACACTGGACACTTGTGGATTGTGTGAGGCCCACTGATATCTGAGCACTATGTGACACGCTCGATGGCACAACTGCCTGTGACCAAAGTGACGAGAGGATAATGGAGATTTTGAATCTCTGCGCACACTTTTGGACACTGGACACTTGTGGATTGTGTGAGGCCCACTGATATCTGAGCGCTATGTGACAGGCTCGATGGCACAGCTGCCTGTGACCAAAGTGACGAGAGGATAATGGAGATTTTGAATCTCTGCGCACACTTTTGGACACTGGACACTTGTGGATTGTGTGAGGCCCACTGATATCTGAGCGCTATGTGACACGCTCGATGGCACAGCTGCCTGTGACCAAAGTGACGAGAGGATAATGGAGATTTTGAATCTCTGCGCACACTTTTGGACACTGGACACTTGTGGATTGTGTGAGGCCCACTGATATCTGAGCGCTATGTGACACGCTCGATGGCACAGCTGTGACAAAAGTGACTAGAGGATAAGGGAGATTGGATTGCTTTTAAAAAAGCAGTTTGCGGAGCAGTGAGTAAACAGCAATGCCAGCGTGTCAGGAAGCCTTAAAAGGCAGCCCAACAACCAACACCACTGATACACCACTATATAGCCTCCCCTTGCACTGCACACACAGTGACTTGTGTGTTGTGCAGGCCAAATCGCTAGCAGCAGAAGCAGTTCTTTTGTCTTCTTCCCTGCCTAACGCTCTCCCTACAGAATCAGCAGCAACCTCTCCCTATACTAAGATCGGCAGAAGTAAGATGGCGGTCGGCGTGCACGCCCTTTTATACCCCCTGTGACGCCCACCAAAGCAAGCCAATCACTTGCATGCCCTTCTGAAAGATGGTGGTGACCCGTGCCTAGGTCATCACGTTGCCCACAGTGTCCGTGGATCCTGATTGGCTGAAAAAGAGCGCAA